>NC_052502.1:66452094-66621473 GCF_016617805.1 Bactrocera tryoni | reverse complement strand
TGGGCGGTAATGAGCTTTCAAATGCATTTTTTATACCAGACTTTTTATTAAAATTTCTTAAAATAACTCCTATTGACCCTTCTAAAAAACTAAACTCCACAAAACAGTTATCACTTACTTAAAGATGAAATTGTTTTTTGCAACGAGCTCGCATCAAGCAAGGAGTTTCACTGCAAACTTGTTTCGCAAAGCCTTACAAGGCTTTCTCCATTACCAGTTGACAGCGATCGCTTACTGATTAATTTTTCCATTTACACTTTATATGAAATTTCATTCACAAAAGCAGAAGTGAAATGCATGTTACGTTATGTTCTTCAGTTATTAGATTTCCGACCAAACCATGCAATTGCAAACATACAAATAGCATTAATGTATTCACAGCTCCTCCAGTACCACTGTAGGGTCCATGCTGTTGCTTGGCATTTTTAATTGAATTTGTTTGAATAAAATTGATTCAATTATTTTGCGTTTGCAATTAGATTGTTCTAAGTCCGGTGATTATAAAAAGAGTGCAACAAATTTTTCATACTCACACAGTATATTGGTCTCTACGGAAACAAGAGGAGTTGAATTTTTTTGTATATGCGTATTTACATACGTTAAAATTCATAACGTTAAAAAATCTTAAGTTCCTCAATGTAAAAGCTATGCAGAAAAATTTGCAGGGCTATATTTATATCCTGAACAGGGTAAAGTATTATTTTTGTCACGAAGTTTGTAACTCACAGAAGGAGTATGAAGGAGATTGTGAGAAGAAAATTCCCCGAAATTGTAAATAAAATGCAAAATATTTAATTATTCATCAATATTTATTTTGTAGCCTTTAAAGTTAGCCCCATCAGATCTAGTACACTTATGCCAACGATTTTTCCCGTCCTCGAAACACTTTTTGGGATGGCCTTCAGCTTCTTCAGCGAATTCTGTTTTTATCTACTCGAACAACTGAAAACGGTTTCCACGGAGCGACAATTTCAGCTTGGCAAACAACACAAAATCCCACGGAGCCAAATCTGGTGAATACGTCGCTTGATCGACGGTATTCGTTGCGTTTTTGGCTTTAAATTAGGTCACAATCGTGGCTCCATTGCCATCGTGAAGAATCCATGAAGTGTTCTTCCACCATTCCGGTCGTTTTCGAAGGATGTTCTTACACAAACTCCTTAATACGGCTAAATACAACTCCTTATTGATCGTCTGTTCTTCCAAAATAAATTCATGATGTAGGTCATGTAAACCACGAGTACCGAAAAAAAAACAATGAACATCACTTCGATTTTGAGCGGCTTTGTCGTGTTTTTTTTTTGGTTTCGACTCCTTTTTTCCCCTCCATTCCGATGATTTTTGACTTCTTTACATGCCAAACTTATAAACCGATGCTTCATCGGCAGATCTCCATGAATGTTGGATCGGAATTCGCACGATTAAGCATGTCCAAAGAGACCTGTTACTCTTTTTGAAAAAATCCAGCTTTGTCGAGTCGCGCAAGAACGCGTTTCATGTCCAAAATATTCATTAAATTCGAACGGACTCGCGAGATATGTCTCATCTCTCTAACACTTG
This sequence comes from Bactrocera tryoni, assembly GCF_016617805.1. Classification (NCBI taxonomy): domain Eukaryota; kingdom Metazoa; phylum Arthropoda; class Insecta; order Diptera; family Tephritidae; genus Bactrocera; species Bactrocera tryoni. The sequence goes on along the minus strand of NC_052502.1, from coordinate 66,619,913 downwards.
CCTAACGATTTTTTCAACCAACATATTCTTCACTTTTTGTATATTTTCATCAGGTGAAGAGGTCGAAGGTCGTCCAGAACGAGGAATGTCTTCAACGATCTCTCTCGACCGGCTTTGAAGGCTTTGACGGATCGCGCTCATATTTGGCATATTAATTAAGGACAATCCTACCAACTTAACATAATACATTTTTTAGAAATATCATTTGCCGGGGAATTTAATAACAATTTTCAGGCGCTTTTTGTCATAATTTACATGTTATAAATATAGCTGAGTCTCGGTCGAGTTAGCCCATATAGGCATAAATGGAATATGGATCGCACTTGGCGTCTATTAAAATTCAAAAGGAATGACATAAGAACTCTTGTAGGAACTACATTGGGAAAACCATACAATGGCTATTGTATGTAGAAGCTACCAAGAGATAGAAGAAGAGGAGACTTCAGAACATCTTCTATGTGAACGCAAAGCTTTGTATAGGAAACGAATTGCTATTTCGAAGGTTGCGGAGATAAAACTTTTTGCACTGATGAAGATGATCAGAACCACAGGGCGGTTCAATAAGTACATAATAGAGTGGGGGGATTTCCAGGTGGTTTTACAACGTGCATCTTAAAAGCTTTGTTGCGTCGTCAGACACACATTCTACCTACTGATATTGGTATGTTGTTATTATCTGCCAATAACTCTGAAATCTTTTACTCATCAAGAACCTTATTTCATTATAACGTTGAGTTTTCGAAAGAAAGATAATAATGACTTGGGTTCATCAAAGAATTTTTGTTGGTAGCGATTAGGTACACGGTTGTTACACAGTAAGTGTTAGTTTTTTGAGAAAGATACTTTTATGAGTGCTTGAAGTCCAGTAAATTGCGTTCAAATTTATTGAAGAGACTTTGCTCATTTATTGGAGAGACGTTGATCAAAATTTCTCTCAATAGAATATCTTTACTATGTCACATTACTGTAGTCCGTGAAGTCGACTGAAGTGAACTGGATTTAATTAATTCTTATAATAATGACTGCAGAGTACGCAATCTCAGCCGCCGTAGTGCCACCCTTCATGACACCAAAAAGCTTGGTCACAAAAACTTAAATTAGTAGTAGAATATCCTGTATTTGCTGAAATTATTATTCGAATTAAAAAGTTTTCCATTATTAACACCTGTGTGTTGTCTTCTGAGTAGCGCAACAATCACTTTAATTCCTTAAAATCCAATCATCGTTCTCAAAGCCACGATATCAATTGCCATTAGCCACCAAACTCAGCGCCAAGCAACAGCTGGTGAGCAATGCAAATCCAAATCTCATCGCAAATGAAATATTTGCAGTTGTAGCAAAGCCAAAGCCAAAGGAAAAAGCGGATCATCGAAAGCGGATGTGGAAGCAGCGAGAAAAAAGCGCGCTGCCAAAGTAATCGAAACGTGCGCGTTTAAATTAAAATTGCAGCCCTGCAGCATTGGACAACGACAACAAATGGCGGACACAGCGCGTCAACTGTCACCAACATAAACACAAATGCAGGCAAAATGGAGCATGCACTGGTACACTTTTAATCGCCCTTTTTTCGGTATCGCTTTCGGTGGTGTACTCGATGATTTTTTGGATGCGATGGCATGGAAGCCCGTTGCCCGGTTGTCTGGTTGGTTGGTTGGCTTGTTGCATGGTCATTCGGTTGCAGGCTTGGCTCTTGCGCTGTGTTTTGAGGTCAACGTCGACTCGCTTCGCAATAACACCGGCAGAAACAAAAAACGGAAAACAAGCAACAAAAATATGTGTCACAGTCGCTGCACAGCTCGTTGGTGCTGGCAAGTACCGCAAACACTTGACAACACGTTGGTTGTGGGTAGTTGGAGCAGGGCAAGGACATCGCCAACGGGCGTGTGCCGGATGTTGTTGCACGTGGATTGGAGTTGTGTGGATTTGCAATTGTTGTTTTTCTGCATTTTTTTGTTATTATTGCACTTGTTGTCACTCTTGCAGCGGCATGTTATGACTGCCGGTAACTGTATTGTGGTTGTGTGCGTTTTGCGGTGCTTTATTTGTGGTTTAGCTGGTCTGTGCGGTAAGTCGAGGTGGTTGCATGCAGCTTGTTTGGAAGAAGAGACAAATGATAGGAACCAAAGTGTATTTAGAGTTTTCAAACATGGTTGCACAGACGATGTGGCAGCAGTAAGACCACAATGGTAAGAGCCCAAAGTGCACAGATTTAAAGAAAGCGTTATTCATATTACTTGAAACCTAGCAGCAAAGAGAATATATGCCACATTTTAAAGCCTTTCTTCGAAATTGCAAGCCAGATAGCTGAAAACGCCGATTATGTTTCGGTATCTGAAAGCCAATTATTGAAAATATCGAAGCAATAATGGAGACCTTGAGTCCGACTATCATGCAAGTACTATTTCGATTATCCAGAAGCTAAACATTGCATAGAAAACCGTTTGGTACCGCCCAAATAAGGCTGAATTAAAGAGGGAGCTCGATGTATGGCTCCATGGGTTAATGCGAAAAAACTCCTGTACCGAATTTAGATCTCTGAATATCTGCTGAATCGCAAAAAACTCGAGCCATTCCTAAAGCGGATGGTTCTTCTTCTTTACTGTCGTAGGCACCGCATACGCGATTATAGCCGAGTTAACAACAGCGCGCCAGTCGTTTCTTCTTTTCAGGATGGAAAATGGAGTCATGGGTAGAAGTTCACGCAAGTGAGGAAAGTTCTCTGATCGCCATTCACTTGGGAGTGGCCAGAAACGATTCTTTTACATATGACTCAAGCAGCTCACGACTTCCGGTCTTTGACCAAGTATCCTCTGGGTAGCCTAAGAACATCCGTTTGAAGGCGAGCTAAAGTGAGAAGGCGAAACATCCCATCCGCAGGGTTTGGGATCCGCCACGTAAAAATCAATGAAAAGGAAGAACAAGCCTCGGATGAGTTAAAAAAAAAAACAAAAAAAAGGCGGATTGTTACTGGAAGTGAAAAGTAAGTCACGTCTGACCACGTCCAGCGAAAAAGGTCGTGGTCGAATCGCGTTGAGCCGACGCAAATGGTAGCCTAGCCAAGATTAGTTGTCCTGTTAGGTTTGGTTCGTGTTCGGTGGGATTGGCATATAATAATCCAATGTGAGCTTCTCTTCTGTAGCCAAACTCTACTGATAAAAATTGGACTGCCTGAAAGAAGCAATTGACCCGAAAAGCCGAGCTGTGGCCAAAAGAACAAGAATTGGGTTTCATAAGGACAACGTCAGGTCATACATTTCACTAGCGACTCACCAGAAGCTCCGATAGCTTGGTTGAGATGTTCTTATACATCCACATTATAGTTTTCCATCAATCATTGTTTGTTTAGAGACGACTTTTTCAATTACTCACCCAGTTTAAAGTTGCACCTGTTGGCAAGAGTGATCATGCGCAGGATTTCAAAGCTGGCGCGATTGTTGGTGGTAATGCCGGTTCCGCGATAGACGAAATTATCTACGACTTCAATGTCAACAGTGACATGGGCCAAGTCGCGAGTGCGGCGACTGCTTGTTTGAAGACAAGAGTTATTCGGCTTGTCGTTCACTACCAGACTTATACGTTACGCTTCCTTATTCAGTCTGGAAAAAGCAGAACTAAGGGCGCGGTTGTTAAGGTCAATGATATCACTATGCCAGCAATAAGTACACTCTTATAGAAGATTGTACCCTCCCTAATTAGCTAGCGGCTCTTATTTTTTTCCCCAGCAATGGATTGAAGAAGTCATATGAACTGGTATCGAACGGCTTGGATGAGTCCTTCTGGATCCTTACAGATTTTTTGGTGTTGCGGCCAAATTAGTTTTGCGGGGATGACAAATTCAGACACAGCGGCAAGAGAGAGATTCTTTTCATGCTTTCGAAGGCAGCTTTAAAATCGACGAATTTTAAAGCTGAAGAATTGTCGAGCATGTCAATCCATCGACCCTCATTAGATAATCTGGAGCATGCCATGCCATCTATGACAACAATTAAGCTCAAAGTAGCTCCGTACTTTAAGAAGCCAATACTTCTGGTTACACAAGAACCGCCGTTTAAGTTATTTCTCTTTTTTATTTCCCCTGTGGAGCTTTTTGAAGCAATTCTTTAACACTAGAAGCTTAGTGATACGCGTGACAAGTGCTTTCCGAGCCATATTAAACGAAGCTGCTGTATTAGCCAGTATGGCGCCGATTGACATCCAGAGGACAGCAGCAAAAAGAGAAGAAAGAATCAAAAGCATCACAATGTACCAGCAACGGTTTCAAACTTCACGCCAAGGGTAGTGGACCCACAGATTTATTCCGGACACATTCGTGGGTAGATGGACAACTTGGAGACGCTGATTTCCACTTGAATCAATTACTCAGCGATCATGAGTGCTTTAGAAACTATCTATACAAATATCGTCATGACTTTAGTCCATATTGTTCGACGTGTACAGAGTGTATAGAAGACACTGAACACTTACTCAAACATTATCCTTTCAAGTATAGGGGCAACTCTGAGGTAGTAGGTAGTCTCCCTGTGGAAAATTTGCCTACACTTATGTGCGAGTCCTCTGTAAAACGAAAAGCTGTCAGCGAAGTGGCAGCTCCAATATTGATAAGATTGGAACATTTACAACAGATTAGGCATCAGTCAGTGCGTACATTAGAGCAGACTTAAATGTTTTTTTCTCTCCCATGAAAAAATACTTAGTCCAGAGGTCTTATCGGGGAGACATGAGATAGGAGTAGGTTAGGTTTAACGGATTAAAGTCCCGCACTCCGGCTTTCGCTGCTTACTCTTAATATAAAAAAGGCCAATAAAGACCCTAAGTATAAAATTTCATCTAAATCTATGGCTCCGTGCTTTTGGAAAATGCCACAAACAACAACAAGTTGCAGTTCTGACCATAAACATACACTATTGTCTCAATATTGTGCTCCCAGTGTTTTGAATCCTTGATTGCGCACTCCCATCCTTACTTACAACTCTTAAGAAAGTTGTAAAAGTTGGCAAATAAAATGTTGTTGTTGTTTCTAAAATAATAAAAGCTTTCATAAATAGAGATAGATGCATACATTTAGCCACACTATACCTCAAGTCTAAATAATAAAATATGCAACTAACAAATTTTTATAGAAATTTCTTAAAAAATAAATAGACAAGAGCAAATATAATATGAATTTTTCTTATACATTTGCGGATGGTGTGCACACAGAGTTGCATTTTGCTACAAATAACTATCGATACAGCATATTTTGTTTACTCAATATTCAATTTCATGCATTAATATAAATTGCTTTATTTTAAAACTTGCATAGATATTGTTATGCAGACTCGTACGCAGCCTGTAACCTGCAAAGAATGCGACAAGTCGCGGATGAGTCGGCGATTAGTCACAAAGCTACATGTGATTTACAGAATTTTGCATATTTTTATATAGAATGACATAAAGCTAAAAGGAAGGACTATTTCAAGGTTCGCTATATTTTTAAGAAAAAACACAAAAACTTCAAATTAAATGGGGAATGCTTATTACGTAGGTTGCTATATATATTTCTGGCCTAATAATGTAAATAGGCATATTTATCAACGAAAATGTTTTTTTATTTTTTATTTATTTTTTTTTTGTCGATTGTTGTTTTGTTTCGGGCTCATACGCATAGATCCATGATTCGTCACCTGTGACGATCTTATAAACGTCTTTTGAAGCACCGCGATCGTATTTTTTCAGCATTTCTTTACACCAATCCACACGAGCCTTTTCTTGAGCGATTGTCAAATTGTGCGGGATCCAACGAGAACAAACCCTTTTTACGGCCAGGTGTTCATGCAATATCGAATGTATGCTGGTGGGAGAAATGCATAGGCATGCCTCTATCTGAAGATATGTTACATGACGGTCTTGTATTATCAGTTCACGTACGGCATCGATGTTTTCTGGCACAACAGCTGTTTTTGGACGACCTTCACGGAATTCGTCTTTGAGCGAGCGTCGGCCACGACTGAGTTCGTTGTACCAGTTTTTCACAGTGCTATAGGATGGTGCTTCATAGCCATACAAAGATTTTAGTTCATCGATGCACTCTTGTCGTGATAATCCACGTCGAAAGTTGTGAAAAATGATCGCACGAAAATGTTCACGAGTTAATTCCATTTTTTGGCCGAGATGAATTTTTTCATTCCCTGTAAATAAAACAATTCACGATTAAATGACAAAACGTTCTGAGTGATGTTATGCTAAAAAATGTCAAACTTTCCAATGGAAATGTCAGTTTGCACCTGGCAACACTTAGTGTTGCCCTAGGCCAGAATATATATAGCAGCTCTCGTATTATTCGAAAGAACATACTTTGGCAGTTATTTACCTCTTTCGTATGTTAGCCGCGGCTACGTCTTTGATAGTCCATTCGTCGAGTCCAATTTTGCATGACTCCTTCCAGCATCGACTAGTAACTGGCGAATGACATGCGTGATGGTTTGCTCCAAGACCTGAATCGAAGCGGGATTGCGCGCATAGACTTTAGACATTACATGTCACCACAGAAACAAGTGTGATATCACACGGCCTTGGTGGCCAATCGACTGGACCAAACCGTGAAATTATCTGTTCTCTGAATTATTCCCTCAATAAATACATTGATTGATATGATATGTGGGGAGTGGCGCCGTAATGTTGCAACCGAGTGTCGCTTCAATTGACGGTTTACGTTACACCGGTATCATATTTGAAGAAATATGGACCGATGATTCCACCGGCCCACAAACTACACCAAACCGTTGAATTTGCTAGAAAAATAGCAGCTCTTTAATCTTTTCCGGTTGCTCTTCGTCCCAATTGCGGCAATTTCGCTTTTTTACATACCCATTGAGCCAGAACAAAGTCCTCTTCGCTAAACCAAATTTGGCTCGAAAACGTCGGATCTTCTTGGAACTTTTCAAGAGTCCATAGAGCGAAGTAATGTCGCTTGGGAAGGTCGCGCGGCTTCAGTTCTTGCACAAGTTGTATTTTATACGCCTTCAATTTAAGATCTCATCGTAAAATGCGTCAAATCGTTCCATGCTTCAGTCCGAGTTGCTGCAAATGGCGCCGAATTGACTCTCTACAGTCTTCGTGTACACTCTCAGCTACGGCTGCCATATTTTATTCAATAATGAATGCTGGGTCTCAGATGGGTGATAACGTTGTGAATAGTACCTTAAGAAGGTCGATTATGTTGACCATAAGTTGAGTGAAGCGTGCGAAATACAATCTTTACAGATCGTGAATTTTCGTATTGAACAATTTGCAAACGTTATTCAGGCGTAAGTCTTTCAATGTTGAAATGTCAAACAATACTGAACAAAAATAACATGACAGCTTGACACGTCTCACGCGTGGTCTGTCAAAAACGGTCTATTGAAAAAATACTCTACTCTACTCCTTACCCGTTATATGCTATGGAGATCCGATATCACCACTTCCTATCAATTAGCATATTCTTGAGGAGAAAAGGACGTGTGAAACATTTCAGAACGGAATCTTTAAAACTAAGGGGCTAGTTCGCGTGTATACAGTAGACAAACTGATGTGGCTGAAACGACTCAGCGCATCTTGCTGATCATTTGAAGTCTTTCTTCGTGACATTTATAGTATTTCTTGTTTAGAGTAAGTACAAATATAATTTCTAATTATGCTTCGAAGAAAGGTGTAAATAAATGTACGGTTAATACAAGGTCTGTCGCAAAAAAAAAACAGGACTGTTAAAAAAACAACAAAAACTTAATATTTTTCAAAAGTTATATTTTTTTATTCAAAGTAGTTTCCTTGTGCTTCGAAACAGAGTTTAGCCCGGTCAATTAGCATTTCAAATGAGTGTTTAAGGTCATCTTTCGGAATGCTCTTGAGAATGTTGGTCGTCGCCTTTTGGATAGCTGAAATGTTCTGAAACCAGTGTCCTTTCATGGGCAAATAAAGTTTTCCAAATAGGTAAAAATCACAGGGTGCCAGTTCAGGTGGGTAGGGTGAGTGATTAATGGTTAATATGGAGTTTTTTGTCAAAAAATCAGTGGTCGACCGATGACACGGCGCATTATCGTGCAACAGGCGCCAGGACCCTGCCTCACAGTATTGTGGTTGAGCACGACGAATGCGTGACAAAAGACGCTTCATAACACCAAGGTAAAACACAGCATTAATGGTTTGGCCAGGTGGGACGAACTCTCGGTGTACAATACCCAAGGAATCGTAAAAACAAATCAGCATTGTCTTTATTTTTGACTTCTGAAGACGACCGATTTCTGATCGTCACAGAGGTCCTCACGACCTTCTTGGAATCGCTTAAACCACTCATGCACATTACTGCGGGATAGGCACTGATCACCATAAACTTTTTTCATCATTTGAAATGTTTCAGTAAACGTTTTCCCAAGTTTAAAACAAAATTTAATATTCGCTCTTTGTTCAAAATGCATTTTACGACCGATGACCAAAAGCTGCTGTCACTTTTTGATCGATAACATCGATTGTACTTATCCAATTGTCTTAAAATTTTTACGAAATGTCAACAAGAGATCAAACTTTTTATTTTATATACCCACCAATAGATGGCGCCACCAGAAACAGTTATATTTAAAAGGTGCTGTTTCTTTTGCGACAGACCTTGTATATATCCAACTTTACTTCAAAAATATACGTTTCAGGCTAATTAATACCTAAATAAATGTGTTATGTACTAATTCATTGCCATAGCGAACAAACTGGGCGTACTCCCTTTAAATATTACTCGTACAACTTTTTGTATGGTATATATTCGGGACTAACTTTGTACATAGTAACCAGCACTGCCTTTGTTTATACTCGTACTAACTCGGTATATGCTCGGCACATGTATATGTACATATATATATTAGAATGGATTGCTGGCTTTTGCTCCAATTTGTTGTGAATGCAATAATATTCACACAATTTTGTTAACTTGCAAACAAAACATTTTCGCATATTTTTAGGCATACGAATGCCAAGCAATTTGATACGTCTCTATACGTATGTACTTGTATTTATTAAAGGAGTTATAGAGGTGCAAGGCGGCTTACAAAAGTTGAGAAATTTGCATATAACGCTCTTTTTAACTTTAGAATATTTGAACGAGCTTCAAAGCCCATATTACGCAAAGTTCCCAAAATGAAGAAATGTTCTTTTAAAGTGCGTACTTTTCATGCTCATATCAGAAAGCCTTCATAGAAATAGAGTGCATCCCTAAAAGATGGGTTTAACTAGTTATTAATACCGCTTGTTTTCAGACCTTTTAAAAGATGATCCCCATAAAATACCCATAACACGAGTACATTTTACAGACTGCTCAACAACAACAAAATAACGACGATATTCTTTGGGACAACCTGGTTAGTTGGGAAACTGGTTACTGGTATTTCTGAATTGTTAGATGCTTTCCAAAGGAATTAAACCAAGCCATACACAAAAGAACTCATGGGATACCATATAGATGATGTATTTATAATACTTTAAGTATTTGGGATTTAAAAATATTTTCACTAATATTATCCGACGAGGTGGAACCAAAGCGTGACGTATGGAAACGTTGATTTTTTTATGATGTCTTGAAATCGTTAGTCATTATTTTCTTTGTTTGATAATATGTGACCGTCATTAACTTTACATATCTCACGATACAGTAAAATGTAGAAACTTCGGGCGTTAGTTTGCTGACTATTCCCTCATTATTACCTGAGAAGTAGATGTTCTGGTGCTTCAACTGCAATGCGGCCAAGTCAACAGTTAGTAGGGGTATTCTCGTCTAGAAATTTAAAAAAATCGAAATTTTTTTTATATTTTCAAAGTTTAACTATTCGAGAACATGTGTACAAGAGGATCTTTCAAAATTCAAATTATTTTCGGAGATATAGACATTTTTCTGACCTGGCATCCAAACTGATTCGGCCGGAACTAATCGAGCAAAATCGCGTTTTTCTCAAAACTGACTTTTTCGGAACGATACCCACGATTTCTCAGGTTGTACTGGACCGATTTACTTGAAATTTTTATAGAGTCTTCTTTATTGGCTTATCTATGGCTGGAACTAGCCCCATCCCCAAATTTTTATTTTTATTATTTTTAAAAAATTCGAAATAATCAGAAAAAGTGATCCAAAAAACTTGTTTTTCAGGCAGTCGCCATTTTGTGAAAAAAATTGTTTCCCATTTTTCCGTAGTTCCGGCCATTGCGACATTATTCTGTTTTTTTTTAGTTTCAGACAACTAGGCGGGTTGAAATCATGGGTATGGTCACGTGGAAATTTTTAGAGACCCCCCACTTCGTCAGTTCATAATTTTTCAAATTTTTTCCTTTTTTTATTTTTAGTTTTTAATTTTTATAATTTAATTTTAATAATTTTACTCTTCTAAAATTAACAAATAACTAACAAAAAAATGTATAATAAAAATATTAATTGCCTTTTTTTTTACGAAACTTTAAAAACACCTGAAATTCATGCTTCTAGACCAGAATACCCCCTTTAGTGCCGATCAACTACCGCTTCAGAGCATATATGTAATTTGCTTAATGCCTGGCATTTAATCTTAGTACCTTTTCATAGACATCTTCACTTATCGAAAGCCAGAAGTACATACTAAATGTGTGTTTTCAATGAAATGTGCTTGTTTCTAAACTATTTCCATAATTTTTGTTGATTTGAACACGGAGAACTACAAAGCGTTGATTACAGATCTGTGATGCAGCCAGAGTGGAAGAAGTAGGTGTTCTTATATATTGTACAGTTATTTTTATACTCTTGCAACCCGTTGCTATAGAGTATAATAGTTTATTAGTATAGATAAAAGGTTCTTCTTCTTTTTTATTGGCGTAGACGCCGCTTACACATTTATAGCCGAATTTAGAACAGCGTTGCAGTCGTTCTTCCTTTTCACTGTTTGGTGCAAATTGGAGATTCTAAGTGTACCATCCGATCTTCTTGTAGAATTTGTTCTTTGTTCGTCGAGAGAGTAATTTACTTCTCAATTGCATACTCAGTCCGAAGTAGCACCTGTTGGTAAGTGTTATTCTGCGTTGGATTTCGATACTGACGACCCATTTTCTTCACTTCCATATCCGGTCTGTATAAAAGAGAACTAAAGACCTTCGCTATTCAAATCTGCAGCTCAAATTTCTTCAGGAGTATATTGAAGAAATCGCACGATAGGAAGTCGCCTTGTTTGAAACCTCGTTTGGTATCGCACGGCTCGGAGAGGTCCTTCCCGATGCTGAGAGCTTCTGGTATTGTTCAACGACAGTTTGCACAGCCGTATTAGTTTTGCGGCGATATCAAATTCAGGCATCGCGGCATAATGGCAGCCCCTTTTCATGCTGTCAAAAGCTTTGGCTTTGAAAGCTACGAAGAAGTGGTATGTGTCGATCCTCTTTTCGTGGTCCTTTGCCAAGATTTGGCGCATGGTGAATATCTGGTAGGATGTTGATTTACCAGGTCTAAAGCCACACTGATAAGATTAAATCAGTTTGTTGACGGTGGGCTTTAATCTCTCCCACAATACGTTCAATGAAACCTTATGTGCGATGTTGAGGAGGCTTATTCACCGGTAGTTGGCGCAGATTGTGGGTCTCCTTTTTTGTGGATTGGGCAGAGCATACTTAAATTCCAATCGTCTGGCATGTTTTTGTTCGGTCATATTCTACAGCTTCCGTAGGTTGTGTTTTGCTCATAACAGTGTAACTTTGTGCCTAAAACGACTATAATTGGGTGAAAATCTGACCGAGCCTCCATATAAGAAACTTAAAGCATCCAGGTGACTTGACCTTAATGAATCTGAAGGAACATTTAGTAGTATATAGTATATGGTCGATACCTCCTCCAACTCCCATATACTATACATATATTTTGTCATTCTAAACTTGTGTCGGTTAGTATATGAGTTATACATTTATATACATACATATATACTAATGTGCCCAAAAAATAAGGTGGCATTTCAATTTAAACTGCGCGCGTCGAAGAATTTGGAGAATTATTTTTTTTAGGTTGGTAGTACTGTCAGTCACATTTATGTTAAATTTCATGTCAAAATATTTATTAGTGTTTGAGATACGTGTCGTTTTGTGAGCTGCTAAAAGTGAGTTTTTCGTTTTTTGCGTTGTCGAAATTTGTTGAGCAAAGAATTTGCATTAAATTTTGTTTACGGAATCAATTTTCTGCGGAGGATACGTTGAGGGTGGTGCAGAAAGCCTTTGGTGATGATGGCTGTGTCTGAAAAAAATGTTGTTTAAAAGTGGTATAGTGAGTTCCAAGCCGGCCGTGAACGTGTCGAAGACCAAGAGCGTCCAGGGCGACCATCAACCTCAACCGACGAAGCTCACGTTCAACAAATCAAAGATTTGGTGTTGAAAACCCACCGATTAACAATTAGAGACCTTGCTGATGAAGTTGGCATATCGAAAGGCTCAGCCAATACCATTTTGAAGGATGTTTTGGGCCTTAAGCGCGTCAAATCTCGACTGGTAGCGAAAACATTGAATATTTTGGAAAAAAGGCGTCGCGTTGAAGTGTGTGAAACGATGCTTTCCGACTACCAGGGTGTCATGAAACGCATTATAACTGGCGATGAGACTTGGATCTATGCTTACGACTCCGAAATAACCGATCGATCGAGCGAATATTGTGCCAAAAGAGAGCCGAGACCAAAAAAATCGCGCCAAATCCGGTCAAAAATCAAGGTCATGTAGACTGTTTTCTTCGATTATCGTGGTGTTGTGCATTATGAATTCCTTCCAACCGGTCAAACAGTTAACAAGGAATATTATTAGAACGTTGCGTAACGCTATCCGCCTAAAAAGCCCGGAATTGTGCAAAGACAATTCTTGGTTTTTACACCACGATAATGCACCATCCCATACTGCCCTCGTAATTCGTGATCATTTCGCCAAAAACTCAACGCATATCGTTTCGCAACCACCGAATTCACCTGATCTGGCGCCGTGCGACTTCTGGCTGTTTAGCAAGCTCAAAAGACCGCTCCGGGGACACCGTTTTTATACGATAGAGGAGATTCAAGCCGCAGCGAAGACGGAACTGAAGGCCATCCTGGAAAGTGACTACAACCAGTGTTTCCAAGATTGGAAAATCCGTTGGCATAAGTGCATTGCATCGGGAGATACTTTGAAGGAGATGAAATTGATTTGGAAGAATAAATAAAGAATTTTCAAAATAAATACAATGTCACCTTATTTTTTGGGCACAATAGTATATATATTTGCAAGGATTCCGATTCTCTGGTTGACGTTTTACACCTTAAAGTATTTCCCATCCTTGGATTCTAGGAAGTTGCAAAATTAAAAAATATTTTGTTGCACCTGAACTTAGCCTCTTCTTTTATATTTTAAAATGTACATCTAATCTAATATAAACGAAAAATCTCAAAATTTTGCCCAAAAAATTGTAAATGTGCAGTGGTTACTTGGAAACATACTTTCATAATAAATTTAGCAACTTTTCCAGTTGAAAATTTCCGAAAAATTCGCGGTATATATTAACATACTATATATAATGTTTTCCAGTTATATTTTTAATCTCAAGCCCATAAAAAATTGTGTACCACTACAATAAATGTATTTTTATAACTCCCCTTATTTCGATTTACTTTCAAAACCGAAAATTTCTTAGCCTCCGGCGTTTTTATTTAATCGAGCGGATATCGCAAACCGGATATTAATTGTCGGTCTGTAATGGCATTGGAATTGCACGCTTAACTTTTTTATGACCGAAGCAGAAATCAATAATTTTCGGCTAACACAAAATCTACAACTTGTATTTCTCAACTGCAATTTTGCAACCCCTGTTTAGGGTACTTAATACCTCAACGAAGCGTTTGCTGATTTATTTAACGCCAAGCTCCATTTAGACACTCAATTATGCAATAACCGCTGCCCGAAAGTGTGCATATTTGAAAATAAGCTTATGTGCCTGAAACTATGCATATGCGTTCATTAAACATTTCATCAAATGTCTATAATTAGCCTTTAATATGCCCCATTTGTGGCGCTAAGATGTTCAATTATTTACCCTGTTATCGATTCTGGGTTAACCTTAGCATGCAAAATATGTAAGTTTACCAGCTTAATAATTAGTATGCGGACAATTACGGGTAGTAACGAAATTACATATGCTTTTAGGCGTTTTAAATCATAACATAATTTTGTTGGTGGTGGATAAAGTGCTTATAGGAATGATATAATTTTATGGCGTAAATATCAGTATTATCCTTAATATCTAGTAAAAGCGATTATGTGGACTTTAACTTGAAAAATTCGTGCATTTTTTAATTTAATTTATTAATGTGAATTAATTAATAATGTGAAACAACTTTTGTTATTGTGAAGAAATGGATGAAAAAATAATATCAAAAGTTTTGTGCAAAATGAGTGCCACCCGAGCTCACTTTTGACCAAAAACAGCGACGAGTTGATTATTCGGAGCAGAGCAACAGATGAAACATGGCTCCATCGTTTCACTTCAAAGTACAATCGACAGTTATCCGGTGGACTGCACCCGCTGAACTCGCAAACAAACAACTCTCAAACAATACACAACAGTCGGATGCCAGGGTTTGTATTTTGAGATGCCTATGAAATAATTTTGACTGCCTTTAAAAAAGGAGGGCCATCAGTAGCGATTATTATATAGCGTTATTGGACCGTTTGAAGGACGAAATCGCTGAAACCCTGAAAAAAAAGGAAGTGCTGTCTCACAGGTCAGTAGAGACGACGGCAAAAGTCCATTAATTGAGCGTCGAATTGCTGCCGCATCCACTATATTCTCTAAATCTGACCACCAGCGACTATAATCTGTTCTCAAATCTTTGAAGAATGCTTTATGGGAAGAAAATTGCGTCGAATGAAGAGGTGATCGCCGAAACTGTGGTATATTTTGAAGCAGAGGACAAATCGCGCTACAAAAATGATATCGAAAGGTTGAAGGGTCGCTATAATCAGTGTATCAGCGTGTAAGTGAACTATGTTGAATACAAAATTTTACTATGGTAGGACGGGGACTTTTAAATTTATCTGTTAGCCGATTATTTTATTCCGTTCTATGTTATTCGATTTTTCAATTGACCTGTTATCTTATCATTTTATTTCTTTTATATTACATTTTTTGTTATTCTATGTATAATCTATATTTCTCAATCTTATGTTCTAAATCCAAAAATTACGTTTTAAGCTGTATTTTTGTGATGTGAAATAATAACATTTTCCATGTTCTTTATTCTATGTTTTCTACGTACAACGTTTTCTTTGCAATGTTCTGCATTCCTGCGATATCGTTTTAAATATTCCATGTTCTATGTTTTTTTATTGGGTTCTATGTTTAAATTTCCTGTTTTATATTTTATATTCTAAAACCAAAATTTATATTGTTAGTTGTGTTTTTGTAATATGTTATGACTTTTCTCTAAGTTTTGTTCAGGAAATTTTGAAAATTTTAATTATACTACGTTTTCTTTGTATTATTCTACATTCTACATTTAGCTGTGTTCAATATCATATTAAATATTCCATGTTCTATGTCTTTTATTGTGTTCTATGTTAAATTTTATGTTTCATATTTTATATTCTGAATTCTATATTTAATATTTGTACTTTGTAGTTTATTACGTGTAAGTGTTTCTAACAATCCAAATTCTATGTTTTATGTCTCAAACCATTTATTTAGCGTTTACTTTTTTATTGTATTTTAAAATTCGTCATTTGCGTCTATTTTTTTATTTAAAAATTCAAATTCTATGTTTTATGAATTATACCTTTTTTCTTATAAATTTATATAATTATTATGTTGGTCAATTTCTAGTTTTTGTTTTATATTATTGGCTCTAGATCTTATAACCACAGGTCCCAACTCTTTAATTACATATATATCCTGTAATCTATTATCCATATTATTTATATTCGATGTTTTACTATGTATATATGCTATAGTTTAAGTTGTGAACTCTACATTTTATATTCTACGTTCTATGTTTTATACAGGATCCGACACTCGAAGTGTGACCAATTAAAAAAGCCCTAAATTCGGTTTGGAAAATTATTTTATTTATTTTAAAGTACAAAACGTGTGAAAATAATCATAAATTAAGGACCAATTCACTTTTGCTCGATATTACTACCTTTTTCCTTAACTATGGCCTTGAGACGGTCAAAAAACGAATCGCAAGCTGAGCGAATGTGACTTGCCGGTATTTTGGCTCACTCACGGACAATGGCTTTCTTCAGCATCTCGAGACTGTTGTATTTTTTACTTCGGACCTTGCTTTCCAAAATGTCCCAGAAAGAATAATCCATTAGATTCGCATCTGGTGAATTCGAAAGCCATTGTGCGGTCGTAATGAAGTTCAGAACGTTGTTTTTCGGCCATTCTTGGTTCACTCGCGCTTTGTGAGACGGTGCTGAGTCTTGTTGAAACGTCCATGATTTGCGACCGAAATGTTTGTTTGCCCACGGCTTCAAAGCAGCCTCCAGAACACTTTCCCGACAATGTGTCGCATTTACTTTGACGCCAGGCTCGATGAAAACAATTGGAGAGCACCCATCTGCGGTGACAGCGGCCCAAACCATTATTTGTGGTGGGTGCTGCCTCCTGGTGGCCAACCGATGACTTAGATTCTCGAATAAACGGTCGGTCAAGCAAACCCTATAGTTTTGAGAGTTTACGAATTGCTCAATTGGAAAAATTTTTCCGTCAGAAAACACAATGTTCGGAATTTGATCGCTTTCGGCCAAGCGAAGCAACTGCTTCGCTCTCTCAAGTCTTACTTGTTGCTGCTTCGTTGTGCAATCATGGGCCTTTTGGAACTCGTAAGGCTTGACCTTGAGCTCATTTTTCAATATGCGTCGGAAGCTGCGGTCGGATATTTTCAGTTCTTTAGCCATTTGATTGGCGCTTCGTCGTGGATTTCGCTCAAGTCGCTTCTTCACTTTCCGAACCATCTGACGTGACGTTGCAGTCTTTTGATGACCACTTCCATGGCGTTTTGCGATGCTATCAATATCATTGTAACGAGTGATGGTGCGACAAACAAAAACTTTATTCACATTAAGGTGTTTGAGCTCACGAACAATTGCTGGCTGTGATTTCCCAGCTGAATATAAAGCACCATTACCTCTGAATTCCATCGCTGATCACTTTCTTTTGCGTTCACGTTTGACAAAACGCTTTTGTACACTTGTGAACAATACTCCGAACTGTCATTCAGCAAATTAGTAAACAGCTGATTCCAGTGAGACAGCTGCGCGAACGGTCTGAAGTTGGTTATACTAGTGCCATAATAAGATACGTCTATGTATGTATGTACATATTTACAATATCCATTTTTTAATAATTTATTATTGAAATTACGTTAAAATGACTCCTTTTTTATGTTTTTAATTTTAATATTCTTTATGCACTCGTTTTCAATATTTTTTGCATTCAATTCTATGTTCTATGTTTTATAATAGGTTGTCAAAAAAGTCTTGCGGTATTTTCGCTAGTTGGCGCTGAAAGCGCGTAGTTCTAGTTTTGTTCGTCGCATCGGGTCATGCTATACCTTTTTGGAAAGCTCATTTCACGCGCTAACACGTTTGATTGATTGTCGTTTCTTTTTCGTCGTTCGTGAGTTATAGCGTCGCAAACATGGAGCAAAATAAAGAGAAAATACGGCATATTTTACAGTACTACTACGATAAAGGCAAAAAGGCATCTCAAGCCGCCAATAAAATTTGTGCAGTTTATGGACCCGATACAGTTTCCATTTACACCGCACAACGATGGTTTCAACGTTTTCGTTCTGGTGTAGAGGTGGTCGAAGATGCGCCACGCTCCGGAAGGCCTGTCATCGAAAATTGCGATAAAATCGCTGAATTGGTCGAAAGAGACCGGCATAGTAGCAGCCGTAGCATTGGTCAAGAGCTGGGCATGAGTCATCAAAAATTCATTTCAATTTCAATAAGAAAAAAAAATTCAATAAAAATACCGCAAGACTTTTTTGACAACCCATTATTTTCTATGCTAAGTTCAATATTATAAGTTTTATATTATATATTTTTGCTTATATACTTTATATTATTTTCCCTTTAACAGTATTATTCTAAATTCTATGTTTTATGCCTTACATATATTATGTATGTTCTGCTGTCCTTCTGTTCTCTTTCAAATATTTCAACTCTCAATTTTTACATTTTATTACCAACTTCTTCCTGCTCATACTTAAGGCGTTATCTAAACAAACAATGCCTGCGCCCTGCCTTGTGCAACCCTGTCCATACTAAAACATTCATATAAACATTGCCTACAATAAGGCGTCTACAATGTATCTACGTACATATGTAGGTGCATGTGCGACGAAACATCAAGCATCGTTGTGCGCTTTTAACGTTTATCGTTGTCATTGTCATTTCCGATCATTTTTTATGTGATGGAAAATGGAAAATTGCAAATGTGTAATGACAAAAATAGCACAAATGCAGTGGAGAGTGAAATTTTTGGCATACATTTAGGCGCTGGCGTGAAAGCTTGCTGTGCATTTAAAGTCACGCTGCCAAGAAGTGTCAAAAGTGAGCAGTAAAATTAAAATAACAAAAAACCAAACAGAGTGAAAGTAACGGAAAGTTTTCAATTTTCCAGAGTTGGGAAAATATTAAAAGGTTTTAAATTGAATTGTTTATCGCGCCAAAATGTATGCTACAAAAATATTTAAAGACACATTTTTGTGGCGCTTTGTTGTAAGCTATTTATAGATATATAATTCCACTATAATTTCCACAACATTGCCGCAGAAATAAATGAAAGGACATGCTCGAATGGCTGCGTTGAAGGGTGAGCAATGAAACTTGCACACATACGGACAGATACAGTAATGTTGATTACACAAGGAAGCCATAAAAATAGTTATGGTAGTCATGATGGGAAAAATGGCATAATGACTAGAAATAAATATGTAGTAACAGTGTAATAAATGGAAATGGTGTGAAAATCTAAATAACGCTTGTACGACACTTGAGATGTGACTGCATAACAAATGCAATGCTTTCAGTGTATGAACAGTTATGTACATGCATATGTATAACGTTTGCAAATATATAACGGCATTTCTGTTCTGTAAATATTTATAATATTTTTAAGTGTATGTAAGTATGTAACTTCATTTGCTTGCAATCAAATGGGTTTATTAGCTTTTTGAGCTTCCTTTGGGTCGCTTATTGGTAGGTCAAACTTTGATTAGTTTTCTGTTGGTGTATAAGGGCGGTACATGTTTCTCTTTGTATTTTAAATAAGTGAACTCTAACTTAGCTACAGTTCTGGAGCACTAAACCCCTTCTTTAGACCGAGAAAGGAGTTCTAAAAATTATTTAAAATTAACATAGATCGACATAGCTTTGAGCTTGCCGTATATTTAGTGAAACAATTATAATCGGTTATACAATATAAATGGTAAAAAGTCTTGCGGTATTTTTATTGAATTTTTTTTTTTATTGAAATTGAAATGAATTTTTGATGACTCATGCCCAGCTCTTGACCGATGCTACGGCTGCTACTATGCCGGTCTCAATTCAGCGATTTTATCGCAATTTTCGACGACAGGCCTTCCGGAGCGTGGCGCATCTTCGACCACCTCTACACCAGAACGAAAACGTTGAAACCATCGTTGTGCGGTGGAAATGGAAACTGTATCGGGTCCATAAACAGCACAAATTTTATTGGCGGCTTGAGATGCATTTTGCCTTTTATCGTAGTAGTACTGTAAAATATGCCGTATTTTTCTTTGATGCTCCATGTTTGCGACGCTATAACTCACGAACGACTTAAAAGAAACGACAATCAATCAAACACGTGTTGGCGCGTGAAATGAGCTTTCCAAAAAGGTATAGCATGACCCGATGCGACGAATAAAACTAGAACTACGCGCTTTCAGCGCCAACTAGCGCAAATACCGCAAGACTTTTTTGACAACCTATTATTCTATAAGTAGACCAAGGTGAACCTTGTTGAGAGCAATCAACTTAATGGATATCTTATGTTCTACTCTGTGCTTGAAATTAATATTATAAACTTGCAAATCGGAACGTATATCCCATATGAAGATACAGCTATCCAACCTGATGTTATTGGAACGTAAGTATAAGTAAGGACTTTTCTTCTCAATTGCCCGCTTAGTCTGAAGTGGCATCTGTTGGCAACATCTGTTTATTTTGCGTTGGATTTCGAGGTTGACGTTGCTGTTGTTGCGCTTTGTTGTAATGCTGGTTCCAAGATAAACGAAATTATCTATGACGTCGAAGTTACGACGACGACTGTTTGTTTGATGACAGACGATAAGAGCTCGTTCTTCGTAAATATAGTTGGAAAGGCATTTAACTTGAAAGCTTTTATTTAAGGCATATAAAAAGCAAGTGTCTTCATCTAGTACTCTACTGTGTTCGAATTTCATAGAATTCTTTTAAACTCGCTGTGGAAGCTGGTGCGATTATCCATCTGTAGGGTACTAGCATCAGCTGGGTAAGCATTACACTCCGAACATCTGTTTGCAATGACTTTGTAAGCACGAAGTAGATTCTAAAAAAACATATAAAACATATAGTTGACACTCGAAATTGTCCAACCCTAATGTAGTACATTTGTATAGTATCTAGTTGCAGTAATGCAATTTGTATGTGTTGTAAAGCGAGCCGATAATTGCAATTGATTTCAATTTATGTATTGTGTAAATATTGGAAATAATTTTAGACTAGAAAAAGATCAAACTGTTCTCTCTTGCTGTTTATTGTGTGAAATTGCTTGGAGCTCGAGCTCAAAATTATTGAAAATATGCTCTTAATATATTTTCGTTCAACTAGCGGCGATTTGTTTATTTTTAATATTAATATATTTTTCTAAACAAATGCTTTTACATTAAAAAAATATTAGACCTTCTAATGGACTAATTTTTAACACCCTCTACTTACAGAAGCAAGCAATTAGACTTTAATAAAAGCCGTCTTTAATCCATATATCAATAATATCTTAGCACCTCTAATTTAAAATGTAATTTAGTCAGCTTAAGAAATATAATAGATTCTAGGGAACTATCCTGAATTATTCTCTACACCCAGATTTATTTTCTTTCCATTAATCAACCTCAACTCGACATCTTCATTTGATCTTGCCAGAGTAGGATAATCACAAGGGACCTCTAAAATCAATTCACAAATCCCACAACAGTGTGTAACGAGTTGACTGTCGGCATTCCCAGCAACTAAAGCTGACGTATAGAACGACTTGGCGCATTTAACGTCGAGATCTTAAATTGAAAGCGTACAAAACACAGTTTGTGCACGAACTGAAGCCGCTCGGTCTTTCCAACCGCCGTTGTTTCGCTCTATATTGAAAAGTTTTAAAGAGACTCGACGTTTTCGAGCCAAATTTTGTTCAGCGATTAGGCCAATTTTTGGCTCAATGAGTATGTAAAAGAGCAAAATTGCCGTATTTGGTACGATGGTACCTGAAGAGATTCAAGAGCTGCCAATTCATTTTGTGAAAACATTGGTCCATATTTCTTCAAAAATGATGCCGTTGAGAACATAATGAAATATTTGATGCCTGAAATTGAAGCTCGAGATCTCGCCGACATTTGATTTCAATAAGACGGCGTCACTTCCCACACATCGCATCAATCAATAGATTTATTGAGAGTACACTACGGTGTGCAGATAATTTCACGTTTTGGGTCGGTCGATTGGCCGCCAAGATCGTGTGATAATCACATCTTTAGACTTTATCCTGTGGTAATATGTAAGCAAAACATCACGCGTATTATTCGCCAGTTACCAGTCGAAATACTCTAACGAGTCATGGAGAATTGGACTCAACGGATGGACATTCTCCATTAAATTAAAAGTTTCTGTGTGTTTTCTTTAAAAAAAGTAGTGAACCTCGGAATGGATCACATTATAAGTAGATACGCTAACGGAAAATTTTAGCCCTCTCCCGGGGGGAAATCAATATTTCTCTAACCATTTTTTCTAGAACATGGACATTTACCTAACCACGGACTATGTATCACGGACACTAAGCTTCACTCGACCACTGTTAGATTGATGTCAGAGTGGAAGCGAAAATTGCACTACCGAAGCTATGGAGTCATAGTTTTTTAGGTGAAGAGTTCTATATATCGAAAGGTATGGTTAACATGTCTTGGAATACGTCCAATTAATGAACAAAGGGATGTAAAGAGTGAATTCAACATTTTATCTTTAGATCTTCAATTCTGTTTTAATTCACTCAGTCTTCCAAGTGACTTTTATTCTTCAATTGGTTTTTCAATATATGTGACCTGGTTTACGAAAAGGGAGCTAACGTGCGAAAACTAGTTTTCTGGGAAAAGCTGTTAAAAATAATCGTCAGTTTCTCGTTATCTCATTAATTGTCCTCCTTTTTTTTGATACCTAAGCCCCCTTTCCGTAGACCAGGTCACATATACGTCTATCTCTCTATTGTAGACGATCTCAGTGAGGTTACTGGTGTACTCTGCGTGGCTTAATTTTATTTAGAAGTGATTCTAACTATTAGAAGAAGAAGAAAACTGTATTTCAGTGATCCGAAAATAATTTAAATACTTTCCGCTTAATCGACTTTCAATACACACACCGCGGGAGTGTCGTAAAACAGCACAAAAAAAGCTCCGTACCTAAAGGAAAGCGGACATTGAAAGTTATGGACTTGTAATTGTCTCATTTGCAAACAAATCGAAACAAAAGAGCATAAGGCACCCCAAAAAGGCGAAGAGTGTGAGAGACAAGATAACAAAAAACTTTATGCGTTTACTTTTGTGCACTTTTTAGGTTATAAATAAGCAAAAAAACGTAGCAACAGTTTAGTGAAAGAGTAACGGTGCACACACAAAACCTGCGCTGCCGGATGGTATACGCCAGGGACAAATAAAAACGAAAGAGAGTGCCAAAAAAGTGCACAACAAATGCAAAAAACGCTGAGAAAATGACAAAAAGTTTACGTACCAAATTGGAAACGTGGCGTAATGCGTAACTAAATGAAGTAATGAAAAGGTATCATCAGTTGGGGGAATCGCACGGACCTTGCTTATTTTATTTCTCTATTTCTCGCAGATAAACCGACGCTGTCTTACACTTTGTGGTACAAAATAAATTTCAACTTACCGCTCTATATTTATATACTGCATTCTCTACGTTTTATTTTTGCTGCAATTCGGTAGTGGCTACAAGATTTGAGTGCTGCGGCAAGGGCACGGCACGAAAGCAGTAATGTCAACATAAAAAGTGACGAAAGTTTGCTTTTTAGCGACATGAAAAGGGCAGACGACAGTCGCTATCATTGACGTTGGACTGTTAAACTTACAGCGAAATACCGTTAAATGTACGGAAGTGGAAAAAAATTGCAAATAAATGGCTGCAAGAAAAACACAAGGGGCAACTTTAGTTACATAATCTAAGTATAATCAAGGAAACATAATGAGATTGGGAAAAAGTGAGTTGATTTAGTGTTTGAAAGTGAGCGCGAAAGTTAGAATTGAAATTTTGTGAGTAAATAAAAGTGCGGAATAATATTATGCAAAATGTTTTCGGTGAATTTGTGAAGAACAGAGAAAAGAAACGCCAAAATAATTGTACGTACGAAAATCGTCTCAAAAGTGAGTGACATTTGAAAAGCAACTTTGCTGCTGTCAACTGTCAACCGTTAACTGACGTCATAAGCGTTATGGAATTTAAAGATAAATCATTTAAGTGAACAAGAAGACTGTGCGTAATGGATATTGGCGTGACAGATGTAAGAAAAAGACACAGCAAGCCAACTGTGACGAATAAGTTGAACGTGCAATGTTGTTATTTGATAAACATCTTTTTTATAGATTGACGGTTATTCGGAGAAGCAATAATTTTTATATTAAAGGAATATGATTTCAAATATGCAAGTGCCTCGTCTGACTATCTTTTGAAATGCTATGTTAGACCAGTTTTCCCAGACGTTAGTCGCTAATTTCTAACTCTATATCATAAATAGTTTACATGATATTCGCTTTAAAATTTTTAATTTATACTTCTCGTGTTTTTCGAATTGCTAAATTTTTTTTCTGTAAGTTGGTAGTACTGTAAGTGACACCTATGCTAAATTTCACGTCGAAATATTCATTAGTATTTGAGATACGCGTCGGTTTGGGCGGCTCTAAAAGTGAATTCTTCGATTTTTACCATGTCTGAATTTATTGAACAAAGAAGTGCGTTAATGGACCATCTCATACTACATTGGTTATTCGTGATCATTTCGCCACATTTTCAACTACAGGGTCCGGCACTCGAAGTGTCGACCAATTAAAATAGCCATAAATTCATGTTTGGAAAATTATTTTTATTTATTTGAAAGTACAAAATGTGTAAAAAAATCATAAATTCAGGACCAATTCAGTTTTGCTCGATATGACCACCTTTTGCCTTAACTATGGCCTTGAGACGGTCAAAAAACGAATCGCAAGCTGAGCGAATGTGACTTGCCGGTATTTTGGCTCACTCACGGACAATGGCTTTCTTCAGCATCTCGAGACTGTTGTATTTTTTACTTCGGACCTTGCTCTCCAAAATGGCACAGAGAGAATAATCCATTGGATTCGCATCTGTTGAATTCGAGAGCCACTGTGTGGTCGTAATGAAGTTCGGAACGTTGTTTTTCAGCCATTCTTGGTTAACTCGCGCTTTGTGAGACGGTGCTGAGTCTTGTTGAAACGTCCATGATTTGCGACCGAAATGTTTGTTTGCCCACGGCTTCAAAGCAGCCTCCAGATACACTTTCCCGATAATATGTCGCATTTACTTTGACGCCAGGCTCGATGGAAACAATTGGAGAGCGCCCATCTGCGGTGACAGAGGCCTAAACCATTCCTGGTGGCCAACCCATGACTTAGATTCTCGTATGAAGGGTTGGTCAAGTAAACCCTATCGTTTTGAGAGTTTACGAATTGCTCAACTGCTTCGCTCTCTCAAGTCTTACTTGTTGCTGCTTCGGTGTGAGATCATGTGCCTTTTGGAACTCGTAAGGCTTGACCTTGAGCTCATTTTTCAATACGCGTCGGATGCTGCGGATATTTTCAGTTCTTTAGCCATTTGATTGGCACTTCATCGTGGGTTTCACTCAAGTCGCTTCTTCACTTTCCGAATCAATTTTTTTGATGACCGCCTCCATGGCGTTTTGCGATGCTACCAGTATCATTGTAACGAGTGATGGTGCGATAAACAAAAACTTTATTCACATTAAGGTGTT
Source organism: Bactrocera tryoni (assembly GCF_016617805.1). NCBI lineage: Eukaryota > Metazoa > Arthropoda > Insecta > Diptera > Tephritidae > Bactrocera > Bactrocera tryoni. The sequence goes on along the minus strand of NC_052502.1, from coordinate 66,594,628 downwards.
TGAGCTCTCGAACAATTGCTGACTGTGATTTTCCAGTTAAATATAAAGCATTCATGCTATTACATTTGAATTCTATTACTAATCACTTTTTTTGCGTGCACGTTTGGCAAAACGCTTTTGTACACTTGTGAACAATACTCTGTGTTTTATTTTATGAAAATGCAATTATTGTAAGGAAATTTTTAGTCATAATTTTTTCAATCTTTCTGGCAAAGCTCGTACTCCATTGCGGTAGAACTGTTCATCTTCGACCAGAATAAATAATAGTCGGACGGTGCATTATTTGGGAAATATGCCGGGTGGGGTGGTACTTCTCATTTTAACGCTTTCAGGTAGATATTAGCGGATTTGGCAACGTGAGGCCGAGCGTTGTCATGCAATCATCACATCAAAATGGCTTATCGAGTGACTCCCAATGCTCTACCAAGCTCTTCTTGCGTTTGTCACGGATTCTCATCGAGCAACGTGACGCGGACGGTCTTTAATATCAAAGTCACCGGTTTGAAGTGAAAAAAGCAATTATCGCACGTTGTTTCTTTGACTTAAAAAAGGTAATCAACACTTGCCGCAAATAATGAATATTTGACAAAGTTCGGATATATTCGAAAAACCAAAAGTATAACACACATAAACAAAGTCACTAATGTGTAAGCACAGTTTCTTTTTCAAATGGCTAGGTTAAGTTTTTCATGTTTTGTATATATCAAACTCGATCACCACTAACTGCTGGAGCCATCTATTGACAAACAGCGGGAACTTAGTTGCGCACCTTGAACTAAACCGTATTAGAAGAGTTCTATATTTGTTTAAAATCCGCTGAAGGAAGCAAGTTTTCAACAGTTACAATGGGGATTTTCTTTTCGGTGAGACGTGCATTCACTCCGATAGCAGAGCGACAAGACTGCGCCTAAAAATCGCTGAGAGTATGAATGGAATCGGCGGAAACCGCAAAGCTAATGAGCTTGCTGAAGAGAACACCTTTGCTCAAAATCCTTCATATTTGGAAATGAGGCTGCATTTCGTTGTCATCTTCAGCTCTAGCGTTGGATCTACGGATATACCGCGAGTTTGGCTTGCCGTGAGAAGCAGCGTTACAATCTAACTTAACCGAACCTGCAATTGGAACTCCGTGTCATGCATATGAGATGATTTGCATTATTCCGAAGCAAACGTATCATCAAATATATGCAGATAGTTGGCAAGAGAGGCAGTTGAGACGTTGACAGTTTTTATTGAATTATATAAGAAATATGAGCGCGATCTGTCAAAAAGTTGTTTACAGCTGCTTAAATCGGTACACCTCAATAGGGCGCTGCGATTTTTACAAAGGCTAAGAATATCGAAGAAAGAACTTCAAATTTTGTATTTCGAACCAAATTTCGCATGCGGAATCGTTGCCAATTTTGGAAAAGGCCTACGGTGATTCAGTATTATCAAAAACATTAGCGTACGAGTGGTACAAAGCCTTTAAAGTCGGTCGATAGATCGTTGAAAACATGCCTAGTCCAGGACGACTTCAACCTCTTCAATTGATGAAAATATTAAAAAAGTGAAGGATATGGTGCTGGAAAATCGTCAGACAAGTGTTAGAGAGATAGCAAGAGATCTTGACAACTCTCGCGAGTATGAAACGCGTTACTCGACTCGTCCCGACAAAGATTTCAAAAAGAGTACTGTAAACTTGTCTCTTTGGACATGCTTAAACGTGCGAATTCCGATATCATATTCATGGAGCGCAACTGTAACTGCCGATGAGACATGGGTTTATGAGCTTGATATGCCGACAAATAAACAATCAGCGGAATGGAGGGAAACGAGCCAAAACCAAAAAACCGCGCCAAAGCTGTTCAAAAGTTCAGGTGATGCTCATTATTTTTTTTCGATATTCGTGGTTTGTGCATCAAGAATTTGTCCCAGAGCGATAGGCGGTCAATAAGGCGGCTGGAATTGTGGAAGAAAAATTCATGGATTTCACACGACAATAATGCACCATTGGATTGAGTCACGATTGTGACCAAATTTAAGGCCATAAACGCAATGAATACCATCGATCAAACGACGTATTCAGCAGATTTGATTCTGTGTGATTTTTCCTTGTTTCACAAATTGAAATTGTCGCTCCGTGGAAACCGTTTTCAGACGATTGAAGAGATAAAACAAAATTCGCTGAAGTAGCTGAAGGCCATCCCAAAAAGTGTTTGAGGACTGGAAAAATCGTTGGCAAAATAAATATTCATGAATAATTAAATATTTAGCATTTTATTTACAATTTCCAGCTACTTTTCCACATATGTATGTATACTTGATAACATCGAGACTGATAGGGTATCCATTATCTGGTGAGTCATGCAGGAAGGTTCCATAGTTTCTCTATAGATTTCAGTTATTCCATCAAATTTATTCAAGACGGGCCTCTAACTTATTTAATTCTTGCAAGGAGCATTCTTTTTACACTTGATAATTTGTCATAAATATCCACATGGGTTTAGTTTCCACCATGTTTTCTAATAGCACAATACTAATGTTGTTAGATTTTCCTAGTAATGGTTTTCTGGAAGTGAAAAGCTGTTATTAATTATTGTTAACTTTTATGCGGCACAACTGCCCGAATGTTTAACTGAAAAAGTGATTATCGATCTCTGATTGAGCAGAATAAACGTAAATATGAATTTAAAGAGAATGCAATTTTGAGCTTGAATGTTGTTTGGCTTACCGCGTGGGTAATTACCACTCGGAGGATCATGGATTCGGAACTCAATTAAGAGAAAATTTACTTTCTAGAAAGTTTTCGTATTAACAAAACCCTCCTGCAATTTAAGCGCTTCCATTGTAAACCGTTCTTAAAGCTTGTGGGGCGCTCCACTTATCGAGCGCATGCAAAAATTAGGAGCATAAGCTCGAAACATACTCGCATACAAAACAGTAAAAAATATTTACAAAAAGGTGATGAAGCGATAGGTTAAACAAGTCCATAGAAGCTGCGGGAAACAACACATTATAAAGTACAAAAACAAAAATGAAAAAAAAAAATACCAGAAGAGATTTAAAGCAAATTATTTCTCCAAGTTGTTGGTAGTGAGGGAAGTGTTGTTGTGCACGAGATCTACGCTACCCACAGGAATGTTGTAGTAGTTGTGAAAGCATGCTAAAGCGTTAAGCACGAGTATGTGAGCTTATAAAATAGTGTGTAAGTAAATAAAAATTTATTGTTATTGCTCCGAGACGCATGAGTACATCGCTGGCAGGGTAAAACACAGCGTAATACACATACGAGTGACTTGCCACGCGTTGAAGTCTACGGTGGAGGTCTTGGCGCTGCAGGTAGCATACGTTCCTTGCATTGTTTTTGGTTGTAAAGTTACGCAAGGTTTAAGTTAATGATACCCAGGCGGAATGGCAGAAATAGAATTTAGACTAGAAAAGCTTACTTTTGAAGTCGTTTAAATCAAAATAATTATTGATTAAAAGAGTAGTAATCTATCTAAAATATTTTACGAGTGCTGGTGAGTTCACAGTGCTTTGCTTGTTAAAAGTCCGGATCCCTTACGGTTTTCAATCATGAATCTCATGGAAGCAGCTGCTTTTCGCGCATTTCTAACGCCGTCTTAAGTTTGAGGACTTTAATAAACAGTTTTGACTCTAACGCATTTTCAAAAAAGGTGTAAATGTCTTTATTTTTCCTGCATTTTTTTATAATTTCAGTATTGTTTAGCCTCGACCCCAAACTTTGTAGAACCTCAATGAAAAGTGACTGACTTGGTAGATCCATTCGTACTACATACTTATTACTTATTGATCCAAACGCGTTTAGATCACCCGGATAACAGCCCTCGGTCGGATAAAATCCAGGTAAATTCTGATATTTTAGAAACGGTTATTGTCGATCGCTCCGTTGGACTAGCTGATTATGTAGTAATTTTTACTGATTTCCTGTATCTTAATTCAGCGAACTTTGATTATTTTATAAAAGCAGCATTCTGCTGTTTTCTTTCGTTCTCATTATTTTTTGAACAAGTAGCACTCAGTGAACTCTGTTGCTATTTTTTGATGAAGCAAGGCTAGGAGTACTGAGCGGATTGCCACAAAGCTATTACAAAATGCAAAGAAAATATCAAAGTAAGTTTCAACTATACCTAAGCAATCTCGAAAATGGTCTCGTCACAACATGAACATAACCGAAAACATCTTTTGTCAGTAAAGTTATTACTAGGAGAGTACTTCGGGAATATTACTTTCAACAGATCCTGAGCTAACTATTTCTAAATGTTGTTATAGTAACCGGGACCGGGGATGATTGTAGCGAAGTGTTAGAGAAAAAAAACAGCAAAACCTTATTGCAGAGCAACGGGTATCCTGAAAACTTCGGACCGGTGAGGTATTGTCCACGTGCTCCACACTCTATTTTTCACAGCCAGTTGTCTTACAGCCTGTTCTACATCTTCTCTCTCTAAGAAGTTCATTCTGTCTTCTCTTTAAAAGCAAATTCTTGTTTGTGACCCCCTCAGGGTTCGGGGGGGAAACCGAATATACCCGCGGTAAGGCATGCCTAACGTAAGAGGCGACTAAGATCCTGGCCACCAGTCCAGGGTTGTATGGAAGCTCAACCGGTCGTAGCTTCGGCTACAAGGTCATACCAAAGACTTTAAGTAGCCCCTGGAGTTCGCTCCAGTCTGCTCATTGGGTTTGGCCCTTTGTGGAGATTCGTGGTGGCTGTGGTTAAAACCCAAATCGCGGGAAGAACTGACTTTGTCAGTCGAATGTGGAGTTGCATTGCAACCGGGTGCCGGACCCAAAGTACGGCAGAGGTTTTAGATGGACCTCCAGCCCTACCAAGGTGGTTAGTGTGTCCATGCCACACTGCCAATTGGTACTGAAAATGTTTACTCAGCTTTCAGGGCGCTGATCGACACATTGCATTGATCCGTTGTGCTTTTGAGCACCGTGGAGTTAAGCTGTCGACAGCAGGAACCCACGTTAAACACAATCAGACGTTGATCTGCCGAAGGGCGCTCTCTCAAGTGGTTACGGAAATTTTATTGGATTTATAGTATCTTTTAAGCTGGCCACTAACGTTTTAGTAGTTTTTCTTTCCTCTGAATTAATAAATTCTAATTTCTATTGAATTTATTAACTCATCAAAATTATCTCCAATTTAGTTTAATTTGATTCTATAAAATTGATTGCGTTCTAATTTCCATACCTTACTACGCAGCATTCATTCATTTTCTACTCTCATGCCAGCAGCCATTGCATCATTGAACCGTTAGCTGCCGCTTGCCGCTTGCCCTTGCTGCACCGGTGTTGAATCATTGCGGACATGTGGTGTATTACCCTGCAGACATAATAATAACATAATCGTAATTTTTCCACATCGTTAGTTGTCGGCAAGCGGTGGTGAAAGGTGGACTCGGAGGAGCTCTTTACTCGTGTACACTCAGTAATGTATGTAGGTGTTGAAGGTGGTGAGTCGCCAAGCTGCAATGAACGTGCTGCTGCAAAGGACTCGCATGCATCTCTGTATATATACATTTATATGCATGCAAGTATGTATATATGTATGTACGTTCTACATTTACGTGTGTAAGTTGTATTCTTAGTGCTTAGAGCGTTCAACATCTTCTCGGCTATTTTATTTTCGATGATTTACTTTATAAAGTCCGAGCAGACGTTGGTACACATACACACATGCATATCTAGGTCGAAACAGAGTGAAGTGTGTAGTAAGACCGCTAGGGACTGTTAAAGTGAAGGGGGTGGTTGCAGGCGTGCTTCGTGTTTATTTGCAATTGAACTGGCTTGCAACTTAATGGTGTGGAAATAAGCGTCGAGCTGCAGAAAGATGGCTCCGCTGGGGACCAAATACTATGAATTTGCACAAAGCACAAACACATACGAGTACATATTTCTAAGCGTGTATATGTGTGGGTGTGTGTACTTGAAGATAAGAGCATATAAAATCATTGATGGGCGATTAGTGAAAATGCGGATATTGGAAAATAATACGAGTACTTAACTGTGAATGCGTACTTATTGATTGAAATAAAGCTTAATTTGTGCTTACTGTGCTATATAGTAGTACTTGGTGCACCGAGTAATATTGATTATGAGTTTATGAGGATCTGGATTTATGAAAATTTTACAGAAAAAAATATACTTTTGTAGTTATATAAACTATGACTAATGGTTTTTGGAAAGCATTTATTTACGGCTATAAAGAGTTTAAAAGTTCCAGTAGAACACCGCTATGAGAACACAATGAAAGAGTTTTAGTTCCGTTATACAGCTTTCCCGCTGAACGTCGATAGTTTGACTTCATTCAAAAGCTCAGTATTCTTCGCAAAGAGAAAGTTTTTCATGCAGGGACTTCGTTTGATCGATCAGTTTGTATGAAGCTATGCGCTATAGTGCTCTGATATCGGTGGTTTCGACAAATGAGCGGACTTTTGGGTGTCCAAAATTTAGAACCGATATCTTAAAACCTGAAATACTAGTTCGCTTATATACAGACAAGCAAACGGACATGGCTAAATCGACTTAGCTCATCACGCTGATCATTTATATCTTCTTCTTCTTTGTTGGCGTAGTTTACAACAGTGCGCCAGTCGTTCCTCCTCTTCCCTTGCTTCCACCGGCAGGTACTGCGTCGAATACGCTCAGAGACAGAGTATTTCCATCCATTCGGACGGCATGATCCAGCAGCCGCTTATTCTTAATTCGCTGTAGTATACGCCGTTCTCAATGCGCAAAGGATCATAAAACTTCCGCAGAATCTTTCTAGCGAATAATCACATGTTGTCATTGTCCATGCCTTTGCACCATATATGTATGTATATGGTAAGAGGAAGGGAATGATGAGTGACTTGTAGAATTTGGTCTTCGTTCGTCTAGAGAGAAGTTTACTTTTCAAATGCCTTTTTAATCCGTAGTAGCATCTGTTGGCAAGAGTCTAAATATGTTGGATTTCGAAGCTGACGTTGCTGTTGTTGTTGGCTGGTTCCAAAAAAGACGAAATTATCTACGACTTCGAAGTTATGACTGCCAGCAGTGACATGGGAGCCAAGTCGCGAGTACGACGATGTTTCTTTGATAACAGAAGATATTTCGTCTTGCCCTCTTTCACTTCCAGACCCATCTGCTTTGCTTCCTTGTCCTGTCTGGAGAAAGTAGAACTAACGGCGCGGGTATTGAGGCCGATGATATCAATATCATCGACATACGCCAGCAGCTGTACACTCTTATAGAAGATGGTACCTTCTCTATTTAGTTCTGCAGCTCGAATTATTTTCTCCAGAAGCAGGTTGAAGAAGTCGCACGATAGAGAGTCGCCTTGTCTGAAACCTCGTTTGGTATCGAACGGATCGGAGAGGTCCTTCCCGATCCTGACGGAGCTTTTGGTGTTAGTCAACGTCAGTTTACACAGCCGTACTAGTTTTGCGGCGATACCAAATTCAGACATCGCGGCATAAAGGCAGCTCCTTTTCGTGCTGTCGAATGCAGCTTTGAAATCGAATGAATTGTTGGGCATGCTTTATTCCTTGAGTATAAAATGAATATGAAATATCTCGTCTGTTCTAATTTTTAGTTGTAAAGTATGCTGACAGTGAGCTTATTGCTCAGTCAAGGAGTGCAGAATTTCATTGGAAGTAACTTCGAGCTACTTTCATATTAAACTTGTCTGGGTGCTTGGCCACAGCGGATACGTTAGAAACTTTAAAGCCGATAAGCTTGCCAGAATGGGCACCCCCCAAATCCAAACAGTATGGAAACGAGCAGGGGTTCCCTTGCCTTCGTTTCGGGTGTTGGATCTTTGGCTCTCATGGGCCAAAAAGTACATTATACTACTGGCACTCAGCAAGTTTCCCATGGCGTCTATGATAAGGACAACATTCCATTTCAGATTTCAGAGGACGCAACTTGTTAAAGATGTAGACACTTCGTCCTCCATTGTCCAGCTTGAAGCGTCTAAGTGGTCATACTATTTACGAATGAATTGGCTGAATTGGCTGGACGGTCTTTGTGATCTTTACCTAGGAGTTCGAGGCATCTCCAGTGGATTTATTCGGTTCCTATTCGATAACACTTTGACAGCTGTCAAAATACAACTCTACACCAACGAAATCATAGCACTGTTATATAAAACTCATTGAGCCTTCAATGTTTGTCTTACTATCACTGCGTTTTTGCTGCTACAAAATTCGTTTTTTTTTAATATCTTTGAGTTCTTCCGCAAAATTTGTAATTTAATACGACTTTCTACTTTCTTAAGCATTCACTTACGCCCACTGCATCTGCATGGCACGGCTGCCAAAAGTTTGATGTCACCGAAAACATGAAAATTTCTGAAAAAATAAAGAAAATAATTCTACAAGCAAAACTTGTCTACCTGTTTTCCTGGCGGCGTGTTCGCCTGTCCGCTGCTTCCCGAACGTGGCGTCTATGCGCGCAGAAAGTTGAAAAGTAGTAAAGTAGTGGCAAGCGGAAAACAGTAACGGCAATATTTTACGCCACCGATTTCTTAAAGATTTTTTTTCATTTTTTGTTTTTTAATTTCGCCGCAGCATACGAACTTTTCAATTATGCTGTTTGCGTGAAAGTTTACTTAACTCGTCTTCAATTTATTTAATTTTTTTCATCGTTTTCGTTGCTTGTCATTTTCATAATTCCTTTTTGTGTCACTTCTTTGGAGAAAAGGAACAAAACGAAAACTATTTAAAATATCACCAGCATTAAGAATACGCATTATGTTGCCCTACTTTTCGGCAAAATACATACAAATATATGTAGTATGAAAGCTTTTGTGGATTTTTTGAAGAAAGCAAATTTTTTTGAGCTCATTCTTATAAAAAATGGCTTTGCAGTGCTTGGTTATGTAAGCGCTGTGAGCTTTTTGACAGACGAAAGCCGAAAGCTCAGCTAGACTTTTGATTGAGCTACGAATTTCGTTTTTATCACAGAGCTACCAATGTTTTCCCGAAGCTTTCCCATATATCTTCGCACTTGTCTTAACCTCGCATAATCAAAATCTTGTTGTTTTTTATGCATATTTTAAACAATCTTTGCTCGACTATGAAAGCTTCACAGTCCTCTGTTTAATTCTAAAAGTCACAGAGTTAATAATATTTCCTCGAAGCTTTCCCATATATCTTCACACTTGTCTAAACTTCGCAGAATCAAAACTTTATTGTTTTTCATGCATTTTATTTTTATTTTTTATGTTCGTATGTGAAAGCTTCACAGTCCCTTGTTTCATTCTTAATTTTATTGACTCATAAGAAAACTTCTGCCAACAGTATTATTGGGAGACTTATTTTCTCTAAAAAATTGTTGAAAAGCTCACAAAATATTCAGTAAAGCTCACGTTGAACGCTTAGATAGTCACATATATTACTATTCAGCCTCTAATATATAAATGTTTGCGTCTCCTCCAAAGTCACTCTACAGCTACAGCTTTTTCTTTAGAATTCATAATATGCTCCCGAAAGCTCTCCTTGAGCATCCCTCGATGGCCACATATATTACTATTTAGCCTATAATATAATATATATTTTTTACGTCACCTTCTTTGCGTAAAAAAGGCACTTCTACGATTGGGCTTGTCAACAATGGTTTCCCTTGAGTCAATTATATGTCAACAGTTATCTAGAAAGATTTATTCAACAGTCATGCTGTCAAATATGTCTGCAGAAGAAAGTATTGAAAACATTACACAGATTTCTTGAAAGTGGCTTCCATTTTCATATATTTATTCATTGTACGAGTATTACAAATGCTTTCCAAATGCCGTCAAACTCTACAGGCAATGGAAAGCTTTCTAGTATTCGTTGGAGCCATTCAAAGTCGTTCTGCTTTGTTGGATCGTTTAAAAAAGCTTTTTTTTTCAAAGCTTGTTTGTACAGAATTCTATGAAGAGCCGTTATTTTTGAATAATAACTCTTTAAGGTCGCTGATTCATAGTTTTTTAAGTAAATTCTATTAACAGCGATGTTATCAACGATGATAAAAAATGCAATAGAATGGATGAAAAGCTTTCGAGTGTTCGGCGGAGCCATGCAAGATCCTTCTATTTCGATTGATTTTTTCGAAAAAGCTGCTGCGATCAAAGTATTCATAAAATTTATAGAACCGAAGCAATAGAAAAACCTCTCAAATAAGGGGTAAGAGCATAGACTTCTACACATAAATCGACTTAAAACCTTTTTCGTTAAATTATTATTGATATTCAACTGCTTGTATATGAAAAATGTAAATTAGTAAAAAAAAACTTAATATTAAAGTTGATTTATAATAAAGCTCGAGTTCATATTTTTCAATTTTAATTTGGGATTACTTCACCATATTTTGTGCACGACAAACTTAATACTGTGTGCATAAACTCTTGACATATGCAGCCGTTATTATGTCAGCCACGCAAAAAACATAACCTATATACTTTACGGCTCCGAAGCGCTTAACTTTTTGTTTTCAAAAGTTTTTTGTGCGATTACTTTTTGTACCGTTGTTTTGTGAAAAACTTGTGGTGATATTGATGGTATGTTTCAATGTGTGGTAAAATGAGAGTCTACAATAGTACTATTGGTTAATATGTATGTAGGTATGGTAGATGCTTATAGTAAATAGAAAACATTAGAGGTGAGCAGATGAGATGAGAGAGTGTGCCAAATACTTTTATTTGATTTTTGAAGGTATATGGAAGAGCCTAGCTTAGGTTAGGTTACATTACTTGGTCAATCCTAATAGCGAACTCACTTGGACCATGACTGCCGCAATGGAGAAGAAAGTGTCTGCTTATTTCCACCTCACTTTATTTATACAACAAATTTGATAATTTGCTCTCGAATGGATTTTTAGCCTTGAAACATGAATGCCTTTGTACAATGTACAATAAGAACCCTTTCGATTGCGGCGCGATAAAATTTACAAAAGGCAAGCAGTTGAGTAGATCTACTACATTTCACTCTAAACCAGAAGGTTCTCGCACTCGCATACGAGACAGTCGTCGACCAACGTCCACTAAACGCACGCGAGGTCCATAGGTCTAATGTGAGGATGTTAAAACGCAATATGACAACGGAGATCCAACTCGTTTCCACGGTGATGTGAGCAAATTACATATGTCCATTCTTTCTAGCTCTCTCTCACTCTGCAAATTCTAGCCGTTCCAGTATGACTAGACACCCAAACAAGTCTTATGATGACGTAGGTTGATGCTAACTCTAGTGAGGACAGACAATCCTTGACTAACTTTGAGAGCAGAGTTTGCGAACTCATCGCTAATACTCGTATTGCCGTTCAGCTTTCGCAGTGAATGCTCAACTCCCTGAAAGAAGGTTTGAGCTTCGAAGAAGTAACTATACTGTTAAATAAATAGCAAAGTGAGCTTGACGGAGAGCTGTGTGAAGAATAACCCTCCTCCAATATTCCGTTCTACAATAGCTCTGTGAAAAAAGCTCACTGCGTTTTTTCTACAGCGGATTCTCTCCGTCCATATATCCCTCGTCGGTATGTGAGCTTATAAACAGCCACCGGGAGTAGACTCTGCGATGCATTCGTCCAAGTTTTCACGCACGCAATTGAAGGAGAAGAGAAATTCGATGAACCCTTTCTTATACCCAGCTCTCTGAACCTTTGCAGCATTGCACCGGCTGTTCAATATCCAGGAAACCTATAAGTAAAAAAGCAATAAATGACATTTCTGGTGCAGAACTAGAGCCGCTCTTTGGACACGTGCGCCCTACATCAGACGTATACACTATACAATATTACTGGCTTAACTACGGTATCGTAGTTCCAATAAACCACTTATGCCAAGAGCTTCCACCTTTTCCCCATAGCTCTTTTACAGGCAATGGATACCTTTCTTACTCTCTCCACAAATTTGTGTCGCTATGCAAGCTTTCGACCAAGGATAAGCCTTAGGTATTTCACCTTATCAACAGGCTGAAGACGTCAGCCTTCGAATGAGGGGAGAGAAACGTCTGGATATTCAAAATTCCTGGTAAATAAAACCATTTCCGTTTTACTTTGGTTAACGGCTAAGCCATTTCTATAATCCCGCTGGATATCACGCTGAGGTAACCTTCGGTTAGCGGTTAGGCGGTGCTTAGAAATTTTCTTTTTACCATAGAAGCAACATCGTCAGCCATTCTTATCTAAGGTTGGGTTCGGTTAATCTGGTAGGCCGGTAAGCCGCGCATGCACCAGTTTTGGTCCTTTGAGATACCAGATGGAGTTCAGTTATAAGGTCTATGAGAAGTAGTTATCCTTTAGGATACCTGCGCTTGACGCCAACACCTTACTCTGTATCCTGCCTATCGATACCTCCTCCTGTATGTCATTCTTATCTAAGGTATGCCATTGTCATCGGAGGTTGGGTTAGGTTTATCTGATAGGCCGGTAAGCCACACATGCACCAGTTTTGGTCCTTTGAGATACCAGATGGAGGTCAGTTACAAGGTATATGAGGAGTAGTTATCCTTTAGGATGTCTGCGCTTGACGTGAACTTCAGACTCTGTGGCCTCGCTATCGATACCTCCTCCTGTATGTCATATCGAGGGGACCCCTGTTTACAGCGTAGTCTTGCCACGTTCATTTGAGACGTTCACAATCAAGAAAACTTTTCGGCGGGTTTCTTTACGTCTTCTTACAGTGTTTTTTAGTGTTTTGCCTCAAATGTTGAGCCCTTAACATTTTGCACGTCACTAAGGAATAAGGAAGGATAAGGAATACTCCTGATAACTTTTCTTCGTGGAATAAATGGCTTGAAAACTTAAAATTATATGTTACTGACAGAGAAGCTTCTTCAAAGACAGGGTTTGTAACTTCATAATCTATGAAATGCTGTTCTATTAGTATCTCATTTGTTCGCGATTATCGACGCTCTTCTCTAATGCGTGATTGTTTTTACGCACTCGCTCGTAAGCGAGTACTCGTAGTGAAATGCTAAATTACTGAATACCTGAATCACATAGTAGCTATTATTTTCAATGAAAATCACATTTGCAAATCCTTTAAAATGTGATTTTATTTTCAGTTTTATTTTTCAATATTTCAACGCGCATATATCAAAAAAGTGTTGAGAGCAAAGATTAAAATACGGCAAGGCACATGAGTGGGAAAGCAGGTGAAGAGTGAACAGTTAGTGGAAAATATGAGCATAAAGCAAAAAACGAGTATTAAAGCTGCCATTTGTGCTGCGAAGCTCTCGCAGACATGCTTATGAAAAAATAGTAGTTCCATATATTGAGCATGCTGGTATAGATGCTTGTATGTACTAGGTACACGTGCACCTGTCAATATTTGATTAAGGCACAGATTGTGTTTGCGTTAAATCTGAATTATGCATAACTTTGCTTTGGCTTCCCTGCGCTCTTGCGTAGCTGCAGTCGCTTTTGCCATTGCAATTTTTCTTAATTCATCGTCATTCAGTTTGCGTTTGCGTTTTCTACTCATTCTGAATTTTCGTTTAAGTTTTTTCCTTTCTTCTTTAGTCTTTTTCGAGTTTTTGTTATGATTTTCAATATGTTTTTTTTCTTGTTTTAGACTCAGCTATAAATCCGCCACCGAAATTTATGCGCATTTCTTGAAATTACTAAACTGCAGCCAGCTGCGGCGCAGCTTTCGATAATGCCACGCTGTGACCCACGTGTAGTGGTTGTAAAATGCTGTGACTAGCTTTAAATATTTGGTTGTTAAAGCAAGCGTATTACTTATGTGTTATAAACTCTCATGAAGCTGGTTAATTAAGAGTTGAATTAAGGGTGTAATTGAACCATGATTGTGAGTCTGAAAAGCTTTTACCTTTTACAAATATTTCAATTGAATGTGCAATTAAGTATTCCACTTATTTTAATCAGTTTCATATTTGATGACAAAGGAGATATTATTGGATAAATCAGCTGTTGCTATTAATTATGTTTTTATATATTTAAATGGTTCTTTCTCTATACAAACACTTTATGTTAAGGGGGGGTAAGGTTTGACAACTTTTTTTTCCATTTTTTTTTAGTTTTTTTTCTGAACCATCAACATCTCAAGAATATTGTGTTAAAGTTTTAGGTCATTCGGAGAAAAACTAATGAAGTTACAGCAGGTTGAATAACGGTACCTCTAACTTAGGTTTGCGCGCCTTCCAGCTACCTGCGCTGAGCGGTAAAAACTTTGAATCGATTTTCCCAAATATGTCATTTTTAAAGTCGGTGACCAGCCTACAGAAAAAACTACTGCATCGATCGTTTTGAAATTTTGTACAAATATTCTACATATATATAGCTCTCGAATGACGTCGAGTTTTTCCAAAAATTTTAATTACTAACAATTTTACAATAACAAATAGGTCGATTTTTTCGTCTAAAATCGTCATTTTGGCTTGAAAATGGTAACAAAAATTGAAAAATTGAACAATTAAAAAAAAATCGACGTCAATTGAAAGATAAACTAATAAACTGACGAAAGCATTTTGATTTTTTGGTTTCAGATGATCCAGTGATGCTGTAGGCTGGTCACCGCACAAAAACTTCTTTTCGAGGTGCCAGCAGAGATCGACGATAAATCCGTTATTCCTCGCTATTTTTCGATAAAACTTTTTTTAAGTATCCTTCAAATGTTGTACTTTCATATAATAATAAGTAAAATAACCCTACAGCAATAATTTTTTCTAAAAAAAATCATGAAAAAAAATCTTTTTCGACGAAACAAACCTTAACCGTCGTCGTATATCTCGTACAGCTCATCGTTCCATCGAATGCGATATTCGGCGTGGCTAACGCGCAAAGGACCATAAATCTTTCGCAGAACTTTCCTCTCGAAAACTCGCAATGTCGACTCATCAGTTGTTGACAACGTCCAAGCCTCTGCACCATATAGCAGGACGGGAATTATGAGCGACTTATAGAGTTTGGCTTTTGTTCGTCGAGAGAGGACTTTACTTTTCAATTGCCTACTCAGTCCGAAGTAGCACCTGTTGGCAAGAGCAATCCTGCGTTGGATTTCCAGGCTGACATTGTTGGTGGTGTTAATACTGGTTCCTAAATAGACGAAATTATCTACAACTTCAAAGTTATGACTGTCAACAGTGACGTGAGTGTCAAGTCGCGAGTGCGACGACTGCTTGTTTGATGACAGGAGATATTTCGTCTTGCCCTCGTTCACTGCCAGACTCATTTGTTTTGCTTCCTTGTCCAGTCTGGAGAAAGCAGAACTAACGGGGCGGGTGTTAAGGCCGATGATATCAATATCATCAGCATACGCTAGCAGCTGTACACTCTTATAAAATATGGTACCTTCTCTACTAAGTTCTGCAGCTCGAACTATTTTCTCCAGAAGCAGGTTGAAAAAGTCACACGATAGGGAATCGCCTTGTCTGAAACCTCGTTTGGTATCGAACGGCTCGGAGAGGTCCTTCCCGATTCTGACGGAGCTCTTGTTGTTGCTCAACGTCAGTTTACACAGCCGTATTAGTTTTGCGGGGATACCAAATTCAGACATCGCGGCATAGAGGCAGTTCCTTTTCGTGCTGTCAAAGCAGCAACTTTGAAATCGACGAAGAGGTGGTGTGTGTCGAGATTCTCCTTTCACGGGTCTTTTCCAAGATTTGGCGCATGGTGAATATCTGGTCGGTTGTTGATTTTCCAGGTCTAAAGCCACACTGATAAGGTCCAATCAGCTTGTTGACGGTGGGCTTTAATCTTTCACACAATACGCTCTATAGAACCTTATACGCGATGTTAAGGAGGCTTATCCCACGGTAGTTGGCGTATATTGTGGGGTCTCCCTTTTTGTGGATTGGGCAAAGCACACTTAAATTCCAATCGTTGGGCATGCTTTCGTCCGACCATATTTTACAAAGAAGCTGATGCATGCTCCTTATCAGTTCTTCGCCGCCGTCAAGCCAACTACGGCTATAAAAAGTTGGTTATCATCGATTTATACCGCGCTCCTTTGACAGTAAGGGTATCATCAGCTTCATTTTGAAATAAGTGCGGGCCGATGATTCCACCAGATCAAAAACCACACCAAATTGTCAATTTATGTGAATGTAATCGTTGTTCATGAATAATTGCCGATTTTCTTCGCACCAGAATCGACAGTTTTGTTTATTTACCGCACCACTCAGATGAAAGTGAACCTCATCGGAGCAGATGATTTTCTTAAAAAAATCGTTATCGTTTTTAAGTTGTTCCAAGGCAAAGTCAGCAAATTCACGACGTCTACGATGGTCCAATGACTTCAGTTCTTGAGTGAGTACAATTTAATAAGGATGCAAGCCCAAATACTTTCTCAAAATTCGCCGTGATGTGGCTTGAGAGAGTCCCAATTCTTAAGAACGTTTTGGGATCGGCAAAGCGCGGTCTTCAGCAACACTTGTCTGAAACTTGTCTCTCATATTTTCATTACTTCGAGCGGTTTTTTTATCTTCTTGGCACTTAAACATTATGTAAAGATAATGTACGCTCAAAATCAATAAATCGACGAATAGCGGGGACAGGTGGATGATTATTACGACCATAACTGTAAAAGCGTACGAAAAGTTGCAATTAGAGAATCGTATATCTGTCACATTAAAAAGGGCCGAAACGACACTTAGAAATCATATCATCTCAGTTGGAAAGCCCAGTCTATATACATATATAACTTATACACCGACTGACATGTTCGACAGAAGGTTTGAAAGAAAAACGAAAATCATTATACATACAGATATAGTACATGGGAGTTGGAGGTAGTATCGATTTTATCCACTTTTGCCAATACTACATACCATGAATATGTCACATTATAATAAAATGTGCCCTGAGAGTCATTAAGGTACCGCACAAACCATCACCAATCTCCATATGAGAGTCAGAGTCCAGAGTCACCTGGATGTTATATGGCTAGATCAACTTTCAACGTCCTCTCATATTCATTGCGGTAACTCACTTGTTGGCCGATATACGAGTATGCGGTATAAAGTCATCCGGAACTTGGAAAATCTTTATAATAGGTAAATGTAGGCTCAGGGAAGTATTGACCCCATTCAACCCATTTTTGGTGCACAGAGTTACTATTATCAGCAAAGGAACTCTCTCTCTCTCTCTCTCTCTGAATTTTGCAGTGTACTGTAAACATATTAGAAGAATGTGAAGTATGGAACTTGGTTGAAATCGATCGAGCAGGTTCTGAGATGTGTGAATTTACCTAAAATTGGGTGGTGCCACGGCCATCGTCCCAAACGGGAAAAAACGTAAAAATACTCTTCATGAGTCCATCTGAACAATGTCTTTGGAGATTGTAGAGCTGCTTTGGACAATAAGCCGTGTAAAATTTTGAAAAGATATTTTTTCAAATATTTCCATATAGGAATTTTATTCTGATCGATCACGTATGACTGCTCAGCCTGAAAAGCACTTGCTTAGAAGATGATTACAATAGAGGCTCAGGGATGAATGTTCTAAATTGTTTGGGTGAGAAAATTTGCAATACATTGTTGCAGAGCACCGGCACTTCTGAGCACGCCGAACTCTCCACTTCACTGTCACTCTACTCAACATCCTAACCATATATCAATGCTTTTTGTCACACCGCATAAATATCGTCTGGTATTACATGACTTTACTCGTCTTAATGGCCTATGACAATAATTGGCAACTTTCACTGCCACACAGCTGTGGCCAAGTCATAAGTGATGAGCCTTTGTACCAAGCAACACATGTATCTCTGTATGTTCTGACTTACGAAAATTGCTTTACACTTGTTTAAGCTGCCACTGCCAGCAACAGTAGTCCACATATGTAGAGCCCAATTGACTAAACGCTCGTAAATACCGGGCCGTCGAGCGCTCAATATTCGCACATGGCAAACTGCTAAGACACTACACTTAACTGGCTTAAAACCCTTTCGAAATGCCCAAAACCCGACGGCGCATTAAATTGTCTAACGTAGTGAGTGGGTGAAAATTATCTCATTATTACTTGCCTGCCTGTGTGGCAGCGCCCGTGGCTGTATGTATGGTTGATTGGCATCAATGCGGCACTGCACTGAATCTCAACACTTTCGCATTGCTAAGCCGCCGGATCAGCATATTAGATGAATAAACTAAGCAATGGGCGCAAAGCCAGCTCTGAGTCAGCCATACACACATAGCTATTAATAACAGTGTATATGTGTTTGGCTCTGTGTGTGTTTGGCTTGCATAATGAAATCCGAGGCAGCTGCCAGCAGGTGGCACATGTGCCTGCAAGCTGGCAGTCAAATAACTTGGCTATCAACAGATTTTGCTCGAAGTCTCTAGGGATTTAGTAAAACGAGGAAATCGCAGCTGTGTAGAGTACATATATACATATGTATGTATATACGCAAACAGTGTTAGTGTAGCTGGAAGCGAGCTATTAGCAGGCTTTGGTTAGAAAAGTGGGCCGGTTTTAGACACATGTCGCAGGCGAACCCAGAACCATTAGTTCCAGAGATAGAGACAGAGTAACAAAAAATAAAAATACGACCCATAAAGAGAAAGAAAAAAATATGTGACCTGGTCTACGAAAAGGGAACTAACGTGCGAAAACTGGTTTTCTGGGAAAAGCTGTTAAAAATAATCGCCAGCTTCTCGTTATCTCATTAATTGTTCTCCTTTTTTTTGACACCTAAGCCCCCTTTTCGTAGACCAGGTCACATATGTTGAGTTAAGAGAGAGAAAGAAATGAGAGGGGGAGAGGGAGAGAGAGAGAAAGGGCGATGAAGAGTAAGCTGTCTTAAGTTATCCAAGCAGTCCAACCATCAAAATGTATCAATCATTGATTCTCCAATTACTAAAAGAATGGGTAGATTGCGTTCACAAAACTGACGAATGACGTAGTATCTAAAATATGTATATTCGGCTAAGGGCTTTGGACACATGTCACAAGTGAACACTGAAATATTAGACCCAGAGATAGAGAGAGAGTGAGAGAGAAACAAGAAAAAACGACCCATAAAGAGAAAGAAAAAAATATATTGATAGATCAAGAAGGAGATAAAGTGAAAGTGGGCGAGAAAGAAAAAAAGGCGATAAAGAAGAAGCGATCTTAAGTTATCCAAGCATTTAGCTTTTGATTTCTTTGGGAATCTCGGTCCAACTACGACTTCTTTAGCGCTACACAAAATATTTTTCAAAGGCCTCCATTTCTAATACATTTAATACCACATATCCGTTTTTGACTGCAGCCTTTTCGGTATTAATGTATCACAATGGCCTATTTTTGCCTTCAAGTTGAATCCCACAATTTTCTCTCTTTCCAAGAAATAAATCATATTAGCTTTCCATGATTCCATAAGTTTTTTTTTAATGTAAGTTCACGACTAGTTCTTGCACTTATAAGCCAAGCTTCAGCGCAGTTTGCTTAAGTAGAATGAGATTTCAACCTACGAGCTGCCGAGTTGTAGTCACACGTTCCGTACACTCTCTGGAAATAGTTTAGATTTCGCCGCAACATACCTATATATGATATGTAGATGCGAATTTGTTATGTGTTGGAGTTCTAACGAGCTCTCCACACATCCTTACTCCTCGACTGAAAGCGAGCAGACAACGAAATTGAATAGAATTCGCTGTCACCAAGTAGCAAAGGTGAGCGTTAATGCAACTAATATAATCAATAGCGTTGCATTTCGGTGGCATTGCATTATTCTATGCTTTGGGCGAAAGGGGCAAAACTGCTGTCCTTATGCTGCTGATGGCAGCAGAGAAATTGGTAGATTAAGATGTTGCCACAAAAGAAACGAAAATCGAATATTTGCTTCAGAGAATAGTGTAAATTGCGGGCTTTGTGATAAAGAAGTAGGCTACACAGGCTTCACATGTCATATGTGTGCTGAAAAACATACATTTTGAGCAGTTGAAAATGAAAAAAGGGAAGTAGAATACTTATGTAGAGCTCAAAAGCTTGGTCCAACAAATCAAATATATTATGTGTTGAAAAGAAGAAAAGGCGCTGCGGGTTTTAGACAGCTAGTCATGAATGATTTTACCTATTTATATTAAATTTTTTTTATTAAACCCAAGCTGAAGATCAAATCCGGTTTAACCTAATTACTGATTACATCATTAACTATCCTATTTATTCGTCGTTATTAGCGCAACTCACTTAAGATCAAAGACCAGTTAAAAGCGAATAGATTTCGGCTGGAGCATGCACCTTACAAAAGAGCTTGATCCATTGATCTTATCAATAAAGTGTATAATTCGTGTGGGAATTCACTAAAATAAAGGCATTCGAAAAAAAAAAGTGAAAGTAAGTTTCGAAAGTTTGCTTAAATCGAGTTTAAACCAACTTTTAACCGGAGAAATTTGCATTTTTTCTCAGAACGTACTTGCGCCTAATCATATTTTTTCTACACACATGGTGAGAAGTAGCGTGTTAAGCCAGCACTCGTATGAATTTTTGCGTTGCCAACTCACAAAAGTTACTAACCGAATTTCCGAGAGATTTGCAAGTTTCACTGAATTTTTGTTTGTTTGCACTCTCTAGCAATGTTAAGCTTAGAGTTGGAAGAAGAAAATAGATTCACGCTACTTAGTTTACGCTGGTAAGGCAAAGGAGAAGAAAAAATTACGATTTGAAGGTAGGATTTATGCGCTTGAGCCACTGACGAATAGCAACTAACTCGATAAGTACTCGTGTGTGGTGCGCTTGGCCTATTGGGAAAAATAAAGTGCTGATGTGATGGTGTAAGAAATTGCTTTTTTCGCACAGATTTGAATTGATTTTGAATGTGGAAATATGCGACTGAATTATTGCCTGAGTTCGTCTTGTGTGCGCTTGATTGAGGCTTCAGATTAGCGCTGTTGATTGAATGAGATTCTGAAGTTACCTCAGCATAGTTTTAGTTTGCGTGGTCAATTAGTTATCCTTTTAATTAGCGAGTGCGAAGCAGTGCTGTAATTCTCAACTGGCTAATGCAATTTTTTATGTAAGTATCGAAAGTTTAAACGATATCAGTCAAATGCAAAGAATCATCTTTCTTCGCACCCAGTAGCTGTCTTAGTACTGCTTACCTCGCATGCATTCGATCACAGTATGTGCGGGATGGGATAAATACCGACCGTTAAAAAGGGAAGCGAGACGCATTTGCAGACAGAAAAGACAGATGCAAAATGCGTGAGTACGAAGAGTTTGACAAGTTGGCTGACATTAGCCATGAAAAATTCTACGAAATGATGCGGCGACTAACGGAAGGCCAAGACGGGACCGGAGCATAGTCTTGTAAAACCCCCAGAAGTGATATAGAGACTGATGCCCAGAGCTTTCTGAAATTATGGAGAAGCACATCTCCAGATTGCTGAATGGCAGTGAAAGCATAACACCAGGAGATGGTGAACCGGATTCCCAAATCGATGACGATGGAGCAGACGTTCTATTGCCTAACAAAAAATAAGGTCGATTAGCAACTACCCGTCTGAAGAACAACAAAGCGGTGAAGGCCGATGGCTGAAGCCCATCGTCAGCAAACTGCTTGAATTTTATCAGTATACCATAATTTTAGACCTTGGAAATCTACAATCGACCAGATCTTCACCATGTGCAAAATCTTGGATAAAACCCGTGAAAGGAAGATTGACACACACCACCTCTTCGTCGATTTTAAAGCCCCACGAAATCCCCTCAAAGCGATCTACAATGCGGCTGTGGCGTTGAGTAACACCAAAAAACCGGTTTGATTCTTAAAACATGAGGAGTTATACAAGTTCTCGGCCTCAAATCTCGAGATATTCCTTAAAAATATAGAACATTTTTTTTCAAATTTGAGGTTCATTGCCTATTCCCCCTATCTGTTAAATACAAAGTGAAAAGACTGGCTGTGGTAGTAGATATATCCTCATTAGTTTGATATAGAAAAGTCTGAGTCGAAATCTGACTCCGAGACCCAACAAGAATTTTCTATTCGAGAAACAGTTCTTTGGTTTACAAAGAAAAGCCCTTGAAGCTCGTAAGTGTCGTAATTATTGACTGCTATTAGGAAAGAAGCATATGTGTGTTGAATTTGAGCAAGTGTGATCGTCCAAATTCGTCTCAAAAATGTGTCTGTTTCTAAATAAGTCTTTCACTTAAACTTAAATGTTTTGAAAACATAAATTGTACTACAAAGTTACATACTCGTTATGTACGCATTACTTCTTAACAGATATTTAATTACTTTACTGCGTGCCTATAATAACTACAAATAGCACCTCTTCTTGTAAGTACCTGAAGTTAGAAGAATATTTGCAGTCTTTACCAACAATTTGCACCACAAAGCGACAACAAGCTAACTAAATTCTTAGTGAAAAGGTTAGTCACCACCTTAACCTCAACATTTTCTTGGCGAAAACTTCGAAAGTAGAGTTTTAGATTTCAACGTTTACCAAACTGTAGCCATTATCGTCACAAAGTCTATAGCCTAGCCACTAACAGTGGTGCGAACTTACTAACGTACCTGCATGCTTATGTAATAATATTCAGCAACTAAAGTGCTTGTTATACTCATGCAAAGCTCTGTGCCTCGCACAAGCCATTTCTCTGCACTAACTTTCTTACTTCATTTCGAGGCTTCACAAGTAGTTGATGCCCTTTTTCTCGGCATTTTGGCGGCTTGTTATTAAAACATGCTAACTTTTATGGAGAGTTGTTAAGAAATTTTGTAAAAAGGTCCATGACATCAGCAAACTGCTTTAAGGCAGTTGTCAGGATTTTGGTAATTACAAATACTTTGGCGAAAGGGAATGTGCTAACACTTAAAGTTAATACCAAAGTAAATAAATACCGACTAAATTAAGGTACATGTCATGAGACTATAACCAATAAATTCCTTCTTATTTCAACGGCAGTTTTTTGCTGTCAATGAAGTTTGAAGTTCAAGGTCTGAACTAAAATTTAAGCTTGATATTTCGCCAAAATATTTTTATTTGTCTATTATTTTTATTACAGTCCCCAAAAAATATCTCCCAAATAGATTTATGGTGTGTTTTGGGTTAGGACCTTGGTCGTAAGTAAATCAGAGTTCATTCTCCTTATGTCTCCCCAGAAAAAGGAACATTTTTATTAGAAGGTATATATGATTTCTAATATCCACAAGCATACTTCGCAGATTCTTTAAAATATATGTATGTATGTATAATTTTGAAACATCGACATTGACGTCCTCGTCGATTAATTATAAAAAATCAAAATCAGTCGATAAATCGAACTCTGGCGGCTCCTTCTCTACCTTAATACCGGCGAGGGAGTTGTGGGTGAGAATAAGCCTTTGGCGGAGAAGGGGAGAGACCTTCTTTACGGATGGGGAAAAAGTTGGCGGAGGGGTCCACTGTCAGGAGCTCCCGATCAACACTTGAAAATTTCCACACACTTTGACTTCATACCGGATCACTTGGATCATGGATTCGATAAATCGAACTCTGACGGCTCCTTCTCTGCCTATATACCGGCGAGGGAGTTGTGTGTGAGAAGAAGCCGTTGGAGGAGAGGGACAGTGAGCTTCTTTACGGATGGATCAAAGCTAGGGGAGAGGTTTGTAGAGAGCCTTAATATCAGGAGCTCTTTATAAACTCCAGCTTCCTGATTATTAAAATGTTTTCCAAGCCGAGGTTACTTCCTTAAGCAGTAGATTTACTGCCTCTTTCAGAGAAGTAACCATCCACTCAGACATGGGCGCAAAGCCACAGTGTAATCGCAGGAAATTGTAAAGCTGATGAGCTAGCAAGAAAAGGCGCGTATCCTTTTGTGTTCAACGGCAGATAGCTGTATTCGCGAAAGCTGTCGCAAAGGCCTTTTGGCCCAAGATCGATCGCAAGAGATCTAGTAATTTCTTTGTTCACAGTAAGGCTAGCCTATCTCAAGTTGTGGGGATTTTAACAGCCCATTGCTCTATTGGCATCCACGCAGTAAGGCTGGGAAGCCTACCAGACGCCATCTGCAGAAGCTGTATGGAGATGAGGTAGAAACAACTCACCACATTTTCCGTGACTGTCCCGCGTTTGGGAGGTTAAGACTTAAACAATTGGTAGCGCATATCTGCAGACATCCCATCGAACCTAAACATATGTGATAAATCGGTCCGAAGTTCTTGAAACTAGTTGATGGTAAATGCTCAATGATTTTGATAACCAGTGTAAGCGCTGGGATAATATTTAAGACATACTCCTTTCTTCAATGTTTGGCCGATTTCTTGCCCCAACTCCGTTTGCTGCTTCTGGGATTTAATTTGAAACTTCTTAATATCGGTAATGTGATAGATTCGGCGAGAATTTAGAAGTAAGGAAAACTGTATCTATAATTGCATGATTCAAAGAAAATTTGGGTGGAGAAGGCATGCGCTACTAACGCAGACTTAGAATGTCTACAAAGAAGAGTGTTGTAATTTTCGATATGCCGCAGAAGGAATGGGCTTTTGAAAACCACTTCACTCCAATATGGTCGAAACTTTCTTATCTACTGGTGCCTTAAAAAAAAAGAAAAGCAATTCTTATGATTTGGAAAAAAGTGAGTTCTATTAAAGTCTCACAAGTACTACAGTTTAACTTTGAGTATATGCTTTTGCTAGCCATAATTGCAACTTTGTGACCACAGCGGGTGATTTACGTCCATAGGGAACTCGTACTGGTTTTTTGTTTTGTTGAAGTGAGGGATTAAGCTTGATGATGTGAAGAAATGTTTGCAATGATCTGAAAATATTTCGCTGCTCTGGAACTACTACTTTTATATTTAATATTTTAAACATTTCCATATGAAGTTGTTGAAACCAAATCCAATTTCTCGCAGAAACCCAAATGAATATGTAAATACAGTTATGTACCTAAATAAATCAGCGAAAGTAGACATTGCGAAGCGCAGAGCTGTAAAAAATACAACAACAACATGTGTAACAGTAAGCGTTATAATAAAAAAAAAAATACAACAATATGTTAGAACACCATCTGATAAGTAGAAATAAATCCTGCAATCCGTTAAGAATGCTACGCCACCCACACAACTAAAGATTTGCATTTTATTCCGCTTCGTCTTTGTAACCAAATTTGTTATATTTTTTGAATTCTTTCGCTCGCCAGCGAAACAGTATTACAAAGAATATTGGTTCCAACGAGACTTTCCGCCAGCCAAATATGATTTAAGCAGTGGGAGTTGCAGCGTGGAAGCCAGCAGCAGATGGAAGACAACGGGTTTGGCCGGAATAGAGACAAGAGATAAACTTTAAGACCTATAACCGCATGCTGCATATATCATTCAGCGCGGAAAAAAAGTAAAAAAGAAAGCAAATGAAAAGGTTGCAAGCAACAAACTTACATAGTTGACAGATATTGTGGCTGCGGCTGCAACGGCACGTCAGAAAGTCACTGGTACAAAAAACTTGTTCGAATTTCCATATATGCATATAAATGAGCTGTGGCGGCGTTGAGTGCTCAGTTGGCTAGGTGGTGTGGATCAACTGTGAATGGCGTGCCATACGCATAACATAACGGAATATGGATCATACTACACTGCACAGTACCCACTACAACTGTGGGTCGATCAAGGCCGATGAACAAAACTTCGCCAGTTGCCTCTAACATTTGCGTTGTCACGCCAGTTGTGCATTCCAAGTTGCGTGGCCGCCCTTGCTTCCATTATCCACTCATGGGTTCTTAATTGAATAGGAACTGTACATTTTAGCCTAACCAGCACATTCGTTGGATCTTGAATGCGCAGAACCATATCTATGTCGTCGAGGAGTTCATATAGTTCGTGTTTCCAACTTCTTCACGCGGATGACTCCAAAGAGTTTGCAGAGAACAGTTCTCTCGAATGCTTTAAGAACTTTCTCATCTCAGTTCGTCATCGTCCATGTTTCTGCACCACGGAGAAGTCCTTTCCTACTTTGTCGGAACTGATAGTTGTGTCATTCTGAATAGTTGCATGAGTTTCGCAGAGATTTAGACATGACATCGAAATATGTAAATCGTGTCGATCTGTTTGTCAAGGATCTTCTCGAGGACTTAATGTATTGTGAAATCTAACCAATCTACCATATTGCCTTGTCTAAAACCACGCTGATAAGGTCCAATAAGTTGGACTTGAGTCTTCCACGCAATATAGTGGAAAGAACCATAGGAAGGCTGGTCTGCTTAATAAATGTCTCAGACTGAGGGATCTGCCTTCTTGTGGATGTGCCCGATGTGCTGTCTGGCAATCTTCGCTGTACTGATGCGTGTTCGTATCTTGGCCGCAACAAAAAATTGCTCGAAGTCGATGTTAGCACCTCGCATCAAAGCACACTGGAAGTTTGCCTTTCGTCTATCGCAACGTAATCAATTTGGTTGCGCGTGTTTTGATCAGAAGACTTTTGGATGTATACCTGCTGAAACCTGGTTCTACAAATTGCCCTGTTATGTCCAAGGTCATACTGTACGTAAGTCACCGGTTATATTTCGGAATTTGAATACTCTAATGAGGATTATTTTGAAAAAAAACTCAAGCATTTTTCGGTGATTAATAATTGTTTTTGTTCTCTAATCCCAAAATATAGACCTACCTGTAGGAACTAGACGTCACATGTCACATATTTCGTTCCTAACGCATTTTCTGGTGAAAAGAGATGCCGGTAATATAGCATGGTAGTACATAACAGAATATAGCGTATTAAAACACATCATAATATAACGTAGCGTGACACAACACATCATTGCATAACATATTATAACACAGTTTAACAAAACATAGGGAGTATAACATAGGTTATGTTAGGTTAATCTGGTTGGTCAATAAGTCACGCATAGACCAGTTTTGGTCCTCTGCGATACCAGATGGAGTTCAGTTGCTAGGTCCAAGAGGAGTAGTCATCCTTTAGGATGCCTGCCTTTGACGCGAATTTTAATAGACTCTGCGGCCTCACTATCGATATCTCCTCCAATATATCATACCGTGGGGACCTAGATGCTTACAGCTTAGTCTTGCTAATGCGAGACAGGTTCACAAGTTATGTGCCATTGTTTTCCTGGTGGCCTGCTCTAGACATTGTGCCCCAACCTGCAGGCGTATGTCGCCTTCAGATAGTGAGCAGTTAGTATTCCCATCATGGTCCTATAGTCTCTTCTATCGAATGCCAACAGGAGTTTTGTGTACTGCATAACATAACATACTTGGCATAACACAATATGACATAACATAACTTAGTAAAGTTTAACATAAGATAGCACAACATAATATAACACAGCAATAGCATATGTTAATTGAGAACAGCAACAAAGTTATATTTTGGCAAAGCGAGCATCGTACAAATGTACGCTTAAATCCGCGCCATAACTTAACAACAATATGGCAACACACCGTCTCTCTGCGCGTACATACATACTTCGTATGAATATGCGCTGCTAACCGCGCGTCTGCTCGCGCCCACGTAATGGCCAAAAGCGTATCCGGCGCGGTGCACTCCAAGCGCTTTCGAAGTTGCTGAAGCTGTGCGCGTATGTGTGGGTGTGTTTATGTCGGTTGGCCATATTTTTCATTGTACCGGGCATCTGCTATTTTATTGCCTTACTTGCTTATGTTTTGCCATTGTTGCTGTGTGGCTCCTGGGTTAACTGTGGCCATTGTTAAGCAGTTGGGAGTAACCAGCGCGTTGGCGCCGCCTCGAAACTGCGTGTGGTAGCGGTTCGCATATGTTTTTGGGTGATTTATCTCCAGTAGCGAGGCAAAGAATCCATGCAACAAATTAGCTGCGTTGAGAAAAAAGCTTCAGCCAGCTGGTTTATGGTTGTCTTAACTACTGCGCAACTTTTTACTGGACTCTAAAGCTAGGGTAAACTTCTATTTATCTAAAATTGTTGTAAGATGCCCGAATATAAGACTTAGTTTAGATTATACTGGTCGAAACGCCGTTCCTACTGATCGTTAGTAAGGCCAGAAGAAGGCTCAGTTTAATTTGTCAAACAGAACGTCAACGGTTTTTGCAAACTCTAAGAGCGACTTGATATCAAATTTTGATACATCACTTAATCTCTTGAAGCTCTTAGAGACTTTTCTGCATTTTCTGCAAGTGTCGTCTTTACCTATGCCGATCTGGCTCCCATGTAGTGCCAGTAGCTTGTGACCTTTCGCCAAGAGCCGGCCTGCAGCCCTTTCGAGAACGACTGCATGCGTGTTTTTCTTCGTGGCTCTTGCACATGATCTCGGCGATCCTGAAGGCATTTCATCTCATGCTAATCCGTCTATCAGCGCTTTCGAAAATGTCATTGTGTATTTCCCGTGTATTTCCTGAACTGGTTCGGTTGGGTTGACACTTTTGGCAATCTCATCAGCTGTTTCCTTGCCTGGAACTCCTTCGAGCTCTGCGACCCAGTATATTTGCAGCCGCTTCTCGGCAGGCACTAATGTGATTTGAGATTGTTGCCTTAATTGGCTATAGACAAGTATGTATGTATGTATACATTGATCTTCTTTATGCGTTACCTGCGTTATTAGTTATCTCAGCCTCTGTTCTTACCGTAAAGGCTTCCTTATGATTCTGTCGTATTCCAGAGCTGGTAGGATCGCTTAAGATCCAGATTCGCGCAATAGATTCTGACCCCTACTTCGATAGCCAGTTTTGATGCGTCTTTATAGATGTCGTAGGTTGAGCTTGCGAGCCGCTAGCGAGTATAAAACTTTAGTTCTTGTGCAAACTTCTCTAATGGGAAGTATTTTCCTTATTCTTGCTTTGTTTCAGAGTCCATCCTCAGATTTTGTTAATGCCAAGGACGTGCGTGCTTAATTATATTACAGAGATGGGTTCTTTGACTCGAACTCAAACCATTGATGTACATGAGATCATTTTATGCAAAAACTTTCACATTATTTTTTAAACTTAAGACGGAAGGTCTTTTGGTTCTTCTAGTGCAGCTATTACTATTCGCTGCCCTATGCTGCTCAGCGTAAATACTGAGAGGGTCCAGCATAACTACAGCAGAGCCAGGCCGGTCGACACTACATTACATGTAGTGTAGTGTCATGCCTCGAGGAAGTCTTTATGCACAAGGCTTTCTCGATATCAAGGGGCATTCAACAATATGCGGCCGAAGTTGGTGATTAAAGTCCTCGAGAGAAAGACCCATTGAAATCTTTAATGGAGGTCAAATACGAGTATTGAGGAGAGGCTAAAAACGCATCGGCTACCTGCTATACTGCTGTAGAGTAGCTATAAGGAAAAGGAATGCCATTCTAAATAAAGCACCAGTCGATATTGCCGGCGTTCAAGTAAGGTCATGGTAAAATGTTCTCCTCTTTCAATTGCATTGCTGAAAACGTGGACCACTGCGTCACAAAGGCTACTCCTGCTGGCTGTTTCTCTGCTCACATACCGACGAGGGTTATGTGGACAAGAAGAAGTCGATGGTGAAGAGGCGCAGTAAGCTAGAAGCTGAGTCTTCCATAACGAGCTTTCCTTCAAGCTTAGCTCAGGCAGAAGTGTCTGCTATTGAAGTAGCAGTAGTAGTAGTATACGAAGTGCAGCTTCTTTCAGAGTGGTAAGCATTCACTCCGACAGCAGAGTGCAATCGGAATCGTTGAAAACTGGACGATATGTATCTTTTGTCAACTTGCGTTCTAGTACTGTGTCTATGGAACTCACGTGCGCTTAGGAGGCCTTGGTCGACAACGTGCTCCTTTGCGACTGCGTGATACTTTTGACCCAGAATAGAACGTAGCATATCTATTGAATTGCTTGCCCGTAGCAAAGTTCATCTAGCCGAAATCGAAGAAGTCTTACTGAACATTGTTCAACAGGCATTCATGCTGTTAGGTTAAAAATACAGTCGGACACAGAATGTCAAAGATGTATGGAAGATAGTAAGGTGTAAGCATCCAGCCATTGCAGAACTGAGGTTGAAACATCATGGCAATTTAGCCTTTGGCGAACCGAGAGTCATAGCCGAAACTGATATTCGCCGGCTCAACAAGTTTGTGAACGTCTCAGTAGGCGTTGTCGATTCTTTAAGAATTTATAATTGCTGTAATGGATCGGCGTTATTAGCTATCGTAGTGATGTAGGGAGCTATTGGCATCGACCATAAATCTGTTTGCAGATTCCACAAAAGAATTATTGTGTTCCCTCGGTTGTCAAAAAAGTCTTGCGGTGTTTTCGCTAGTTGGCGCTGAAAGCGCGTAGTTCTAGTTCTATTCGTCGCATCGGGTCATGCTATACCTTTTTGGAAAGCTCATTTCACGCGCTAACACGTGTTTGATTGATTGTCGTTACTTTTAAGTCGTTCGTGAGTTATAGCGTCGCAAACATGGAGCAAAATAAAGAGTAAATACGGCATATTTTACAGTACTACTACGATAAAGGCAAAAATGCATCTCAAGCCACCAATAAAATTTGTGCAGTTTATGGACCCGATACAGTTTCCATTTCCACCGCACAACGATGGTTTCAACGTTTTCGTTCTGGAGTAGAGGTGGTCGAATATGCCACGCTCCGGAAGGTCTGTCCTCGAAAATTGCGATAAAATCGCTGAATTGGTCGAAAGAGACCGGCATAGTAGCAGCCATTAGTCAAGAGTTGGGCATGAATCATCAAAAAATCATTTCAATTTCAATAAAAATAAAAAAAATCAATAAAAATACCGCAAGACTTTTTTGACAACCCATTCTATAGGAGCAGCTGTTTTTGCGCAATTATTTGACCAAAACCTATTTCTACTCATTAACTTTGATTGAACTCAAAATATAATAGCTGTGTAATGCATTCGCTTATGTCTTTTAATTAAGAAAATCGATACAAGTTCATAGCCAAAGGATGCATTTAATTGCTAAGTACCGTTAAGTGGCCGCACAATTTGCCGTATGCAAGTTGAGCTGGTCAAGTGTGCGAAGAAAATCTCAACGAAATGAAATGAGAGAAGCAACATTTTAAGAGCGTGCCTGCGGTGTTTATGCGAATTTGCGGCGTTGAATGCTCGTGCCACTTAAGCAACGCGGTAACTTCAATTCGCAACCGCGAAACCGCGCGCGCGCCAGCCAAAGCGTGTAACCCAGAGCAACCGTAACCGCTACGCATTCAATTGCCTTCGGCATTTGCATTTTATTTGCCAATCTGCCGCAACGGATTGGCACAGCGTTGGATAGAAGTATGCAACTATGAATATTTATAAATAAATGTGGAAGTGTTGGGTAGCATAGTGTTTACATATTTAACCAAATAAATAAATCCACAAATAAAACAAAGCGTAAAGCGCCACATGCCACAGTCCGTGTGACAAATCTACATACATACTTCACTCTACAAATATATGTAGTGGCAATTCACCGGCAGCGTTGTAGCAAATAACACTTAGCACAGCAACGCCTAGCAAAGTTCTGTCCAACAACAGCCAAGCTCCAAGTCCAAGAGCTCCTCGTAATGCCATCATTATCTACGGCTAGTGGAAAGTTCAAAATGCCAGCGGATATACTGCTAAATGGTCGCCTGGTTGCTACTTACGTGGCCATTTTTGTTGCTTTTGTAGCAAATTTAATTAGTCTCTGTTAGTCGGAACTGGTGTGCCCAACAGAAATCCACTGTGGCTGGATATACATAAATAAGCGCTGGCGTGACTAAGCGGTGGCAGGTGTAATAATGTAGCACTCGCAGGCAATGAAGCTACCCTGTAGGCCAAATATGGTATAAATAGTTGTAAGCGGTTGAGAATTACAGAAAAGTTTTCGATTCCCAACTGGTGGGTAGTGATAATGGTTTTGAAATGGAAGCTAAACTACTGCGGACTCATGTTTCATGTGGAATCACTATGTGCAAGTATTAGTGTGAGTTGCCGAGTTAGTAACTCTACACGAATTTGTGATTTTGTGACCTTAAAACTGATATATAGTATTTTATCATTTGCGTGTAATTATAAGATACTTTTAGTAAAGAAATGGTATGTCTTCACTTTATATTTTCTCAGAGTTTCATTCGTTCCTACAGGGATAGAGTGACACCTACCCAGGATTTACTTCATTTTGCGAGGGTTTGTAAAAATGTTGTATGATTTCAATAACTTCTTCATTCACTGCCACCTCAAACAATTTCTAAAGGGCCTACAACAACTTTCCTAGACTCTTCCTAGCTATGACTGGCAAAACACCTCCTACTTTTGGTTTAATTAATGCAGTGAAATAGTTTTTCATCTCCTAAAAGTCATATCTTTTTGATATTGCCTTGTTTAAACTGTGATATTGCTAAGTTCGTCACAGATTTTCTTTTCTTTGAGTATGTGGAACTTGTGCACAGAATTAATAGATTATCTGCTCTAACTATGAATGTTTGTTTTTTGACGCCTTCAAAGATTAAAGCTCTCCCCAAGAATTTAATTGATAGCCTCTTTTTCGGAGCCCAAGCAAAGCCAAGTCAAGTCAAAATTAATCATACCGTTAGAGCACTCTTCCTCACATACCGTAAAAGTGCTAACGAACCAAAACCGGGTTTCGAAAATTTCCCAGTACGCCCCCGAAGAAGCAAAAGCATACCGTCCAATATGTATACGACGAAACTGGCGGCATTCCTCTAGACAACTCGGTTCTAAACCCGGCAGTTCAACTTTAGGAGCTGTCAGAAGCTTTATTTAAAATTTGAAACTCCAGGCGTATTGTACAAGGTGCGTTCCAAAGTAAACAGGACTTAAAAAAAAAACAGAACAAATGGTTTTTTCGGCAAAATCAATTTATTTTATTCAAAATAGTCTCCTTCTGCTTCAATGCAGTTTTTTACACCGTCCAAATTCATATCGAACGAGTGCTTTAGCTTGCTGGCCGGTATGGCCGACAGTATGCCGGTGCAAGCCTTTTGAATGGCCTCTACGTCTGCATAACGCTTTTCTTTCATAGGCAAATGCATTTTTCCGAAAAGGAAGAAGTCACACAATGCCATAACAGGCGAATACGCGGAGTGGTTAATGGTTAAAATGTGATTTTTGGTCAAATTATCGGTCTCAATCGTGTTGGATTTTGTGCAATTTTTGGTCGTCAGTCAATTTGTGCGGAACAAACCGTGCACACAGCTTTCGTAAGCCCAAATGTTCGATCAAAAATCGATGTTTGGAATATGTTCAATTCCATTTCCATGAATTTCAATGAGGATTTCAACTGATTTTTGATGAACTCACGCACAGTTTCGATGGAATTTCCAGTGATCACGGATTTTGATTGACCCACATGTTGATCGTCATTTATGTCCTCACGACCACTTTGAAAACGTTGAAAACACTCGCGCACTCTGCTACCGGATAGGCAATCATCGCCATAAACTTGTTTCATGAATTGAAACGTTTCGGTAAAAGTTTTACCAATTTAAAAACAAAATTTAATGTTGGCTCTTTGTTCGAAGCTCATTTTCGCACCAATAACTCAAACATCTGAAACTTAAAACGCAATAACTTCACTTTCAATGGATGAAATATCATGAAATTCTCACTGGACAATCGATAAAGATAGCAGATTCTAACACACCGCTCGACATATAGATGGCGCGACTAGGGGCGCTAGAATCAAAAAGTGCTGTTTACTTTGGAATGCACCTTGTATTTAATTTGCTACGCGGACAACATCGCAGTAATCACAGCCCGAAAAAAGCCAGAACTTGGCTAAAAGGATCATTGCTCGAACGCAGACATGGCTGGACTCACACAATCTTTTGTTCGTTACGGAAAAAAACAGAACTACTGCTGCTAACAAATAAGTTCGAAGTAATTGTGCGGACTTGCTAAGGACACAAAGAGAAGAAAACTACCAAAGAGTGAGCCCCAGATTGACTTTTTCTGGGTAA
Source organism: Bactrocera tryoni (assembly GCF_016617805.1). Classification (NCBI taxonomy): domain Eukaryota; kingdom Metazoa; phylum Arthropoda; class Insecta; order Diptera; family Tephritidae; genus Bactrocera; species Bactrocera tryoni. The sequence goes on along the minus strand of NC_052502.1, from coordinate 66,560,892 downwards.
AAATCCAGCACGCCGTAGCGAAGGCAGTGCAAATCACCTTCAAATTAGCTAACTAATACCCAACACAGGAGGGTCTACAAAGGCGGCAATGAAGATTGGAAATGCGAGTCGCGGCAGGTGGGCAGTTAGACTTATAAACAATTTCAACTTATTCATAAGTTGTAAATTTGGACAAGTCAACTTTTGATGTTGAAGGAATTTCTCACGAAAATTTCCCACTATGTCGATACACCACTCAATTTTACAAGCTTCCTTAAGAGGGAACCTGCCTTAGAGGCTTAAAAAAATCTATATTTTCAAGGATTTTTTTTGGAAAAGAAAGAAATGTTTGATGGAAATGAAACTTTTAGGGTTTAGTCTTCCCGAATTTTTTTTATTATTATACATAAGTATTCTTCATTTTTGAAGAAATTTACGGAGGCGTCTAGAGTGTGCAATTTCTGTGTGGCGGCAAGATGCAGGTCGCAATTTTCATCTGAAACAAAAAAAAAAAAAAATATTTAATTTTCAATAGTGTAATTCTTAGTTGAACCAAGAAAATTCAACAAAAAGTGAAAAATTCAAAAATTTTTCGCAGATTAAAAAAAATACTTTAAATCGTTTAAAAACCGGATAAGTGTTATCTTTCTTAAGGTATTTTAGGTTCACCTAGAGGATAATTTAATTCAAAATACAACGCATTTTGATTCGTTTCGATAGGAAGTTTACTTTTTTTCTAACCTGCCCGCCATTTACGAAAATCGTGAAACTGAAAAACCGAGAAATCGCCCAATCACTCATGTGTATATCTACTAGACGCTCGGTCACTATTTCCCTTCTAGCTGCGAAAATATTTCGAATTCCCATCTGAAACTTTGGGGACATATTCGTAGATTATTTTTAAAGAGATTTAAGCAAAAAAAAAATAATCGATTTTTTGAAGCTTCTAAAGCAGGCTTAAGGTCCCAAAGGTTTCTTATTTTTAAATATGGTATGTTACGTATAATATTTACTTCACAAAGTCTCACTATTAAAGGCTTAACATTATTATGTCATGTTCTCTCGCCAGAGTCCACTTTAGAAAGTTAATAAAAGCTTCTGAAAGCTTCTAATGTTTAAATATGATAATTGACACATAACACTTGGAGTGCATCACATTATTCGAATTATTAAAACTCACAAATTGTGGGGTTTAATCACTTATTTCTTTGTTTGAGCTTATGAACTTCGAATTTGTTAACTTTTGAATGAAGGCTTTGTTTGGGCTTATCTGTACTTAATTAGAATAGCGAGCCATTGTTATGAGTACCAAAACGATTTGATTATGGATATTCAATTATGTTTTACTAGTCTGCATAAAAATATAAATTATGAGTTTTGTAATTACGATATGTAATTTACATATTTGGTTTTTGAATGGGATTCGGTAGACGAGGAAATATTGGTGTATGATAAATCAGAAAATTAAAAAAAATGAGTAAGCGTGTAGTGTTTGAAAACTTTATAACCTATCCTCGTATGGCGCAAACACCTAGCAACACTAAATAAGCCAAATTTCGTACTCGTAAAATATGTAAATGGCTATTAGCTATGTTGTAAGGTAAATAAAGTGGTTTAATGTTTCACAAATCATTTCTAAATTAGGGTCTGCGTTGGTAGACTCGTACATATACTAAACAGTAGCACATAATATAGTATATAAGGGAATAATTGAGCTTGTCTGTCACTTAAAGTGGATGCTTAGCAAATAATATTATCATTACACAGAAATTTTCGAAAAATTTAAGGAAAGTGTTAAATATTCCATCTCATCTTAAAATTGCTTCGCTGAAAAAGTTGTTCTATCAAATTTAAACATTTTCGTCTTTTTATTCTGGTCAGCAGAATTCAAAATTTTCGTGGTTACTTAAAATCAGTACACTCAAATCTATGTCTCAGGAAGTTATATAGTCAACTAGCCAATTTGTCTGAGAAAAATGTGCGGCTGTGAAGAGATTATTTTCATCATTTTCTGGAGAAGGTAAACGGACCTGACACAGACCATATATTTTGCTTTCATTATGTTGAATGAAGAAGCTAGTAAAATAAATTGAATGGTGAAAGAGCTGAAAACGGCGATAATTATTGATAATCTTTTGAGTTCAATAACAATAGTTTACAATCATTTTGCGACATTGATTTTAGAGGCTGTTTCTTGCTAATTGTGTGTTGCTTAAACCGAAAATGATAGTAGAAATTTCCTAGCACAAATGATTGTAAACAAAAATGACAAAAACAGTTGCACTTGATTGAAAATTTTTGAGCTCAAATTCCAAATCAGCACACCTAAAGTACCCCACAGATCTCTTAGCATATCAGTTGGCAATGTTTCTTCAGATTTTTTGAGTAGTGTTATTAATTCTTATTTGTAATTGCTTTACTCTGAGTAGAAGTAAAGTTCTCTCCCGACTTTATGGGTCTATTATAATGACTCATTGACTATATGATATATATGATGTTAGTAAAATCTGATAACCTTGTGAGTGTTGCTGAAAAATGGGTTTCACACGACACATCTAGGTCTTAAAGATGCCCATATATAAATCATTTGGGCGGATACAATTCAGCAGCTCTGATCGTTGTTCTTGTAGTTGTAGCAACAAACATTCAAAAAAAAATATATATATTAAGGCAAAAAGAATTATATTTCGAGTTAACAATCTTGAATGGATATAATTCAAAGTGTATGCCGAGTCGTTCTTAATATTAACTTTGTTTATTTCGGTTTCGGTAATCAGAGGGTTTAAGATGAGTAGGTGATTAGCCTTCTGCATCCGAGCCTACTTCCGGGGCTGCCGGTTTCGCCTCTAGGCAGGCAATGACGTGGGAATTTCCTTCTCGCAGGTGCTAAGGTTATACCACCTTTACTCTGTCGTCAGAGCCTCGTTCGTAGTGAGCAGGGGGTACCGCGCGAAGGTTAGATTGACGTTTGGGAGGGATAGGCTATATATTCGCATCACCAACCCCATTTGCTCATTTTTGGTATTAGCTGAATGGAATGAATGAAAATATATATATAATATATGCCGGTTATGAAGACCTTACTGTTCATTTCCGATTAGGTTTCAAATTGCGAAACGAACATGCTATGCTGCACTCGGTTAAGCTCTTTTTGACTGTATTATCATTTCAAGTTTCCAATTTCGCCACTAAGATTGTAATATCATATGCAATCATATTGGATATCAAGTTCTTGTATCAAAGTAGTTGTAGCAATAAAATGGAGTTTTCTTACGTCAAATATAATAAGATAATGATCTCTTAGAGATTACATTACAAGCACTTTAACATTTTCTGAGATTTTTATACAGAAAGCTAGCTTTCTCTTACCTTCTTTGAATACTCGGGAGATATTTTGTAGATTGGAAGTCTCTTTGTTTCAGCAAACCGCTTTAGTGCGTGCTTAGATTTGCTTTCGTTACTAGTAACTTTGTTTTCTCTTTACATTTTATTCACTGTCCCACTAAGTATCCTTCTTTATATAATCAAACAAAATTCTTAGCTGCAAATCAAATTATTGCCTCAACAAATAATCCTTTCTTATCAACGACTTGTGTGCCGTAAATCTTTGCAAGACTTAATAGTAACTTAATTACATGTTTCACTAAGCTTAAGCGAGGACACACACCTATACGCAGATTTATTTGCTTGATGCTGCGTTAAATAGTGAGTGACCTTTACAAAGACTAGAAAACAAATATGCTGATTGTTCAGCTGGAGCTTTTAACAAATTTGATTTCATAGATTTTCATCGCAACAACTCTGTAGAGATTTGTTCAGTGCAAATACTGTTGCTGTGCGCCTAATTGTATGCAATGTGTAAACAAAATAAACTTAATAGTGTGTCTTAAATGTGCTTAGTTGCATAGATAATATATTTTGTAATGCAAAATTAGTTACACTTCACTAAATATTTTGCCTGCCTACTTGTGTTGTGAGCTTTTAGGCGCATAATGTGTATAATGACATTACGCAACACTTAGGTATTACAGGGAGTTCTACAATTTAATTATTGCCTTGTGCTGAAATGCTGCTTAGTCCTAAATAAAATTTACATAAATAAATTTCACACAAAATGCTGCTCATAAAATTGTTGTGTTATACTTTAGCAACTGTTTGTTGACAAATATTTACTATGTGAACCAAGCAGGGTTTAATTTGTTAATTGATTATAAATAGAATAGTATACAAGTATGATATAATTATACTAGTGAAGCAAGAAAATACAGATATTGATATTATTACAAATGTGAAAATGTGAAAAATTATTTAATTTGTTAAATGTGTTTATCAGCATTTTTTAGTAAGAAGAAAATGAGAGCAGTCAACATGTACAAAAAAACATCAGAAAAGTAGCTTGTGACATCGACAATGGTAATCATAAGAAGCTGACATTTCTTAACTGACACAAGATTGGGTTTTTTTTTGCCAATTCTGTCGAGTCTTTTAAGGGGGTATTCTGGTCTAGAAATTTAAAAAAATCGATTTTTTTTTTATATTTTCAAAGTTTAACTATTCAAGAATATGTGTACAAGAGGATTTTTCAAAATTCAAATTATTTTCGGTGATATAGGCATTTTTCTGACCCGACATCCAAACTGGTTCGGCCGGAACTAACCGAACAAAAGACTTTACGCGAAACTTTAAACGCGTTTTTCTCAAAACTGACTTTTTCGGAACGATACCCACGATTTCTCAGGTTCTACTTGACCGATATACTTGAAATTTTTATAGGCTTGTCTATGGTTGGAACTAGCCCCATCCCCAAATTTTTATTTTTATTATTTTTAAAAAATTCGAAATAGTCAGAAAAAGTGATCCAAAAAAACTGTTTTTTTCAGGCAGTCGCCATTTTGTGAAAAAAATTTTTTCCCACTTTTCCATAGTTCCGGTCATTGCGACATTATTCTGGATTAATAATCTTTTTTTGTTTTTGGTTTCAGATAACTAGGAGGGTTGGATTCATGGGTATGGTCACGTGGAAATTTTTAGAGACCCCCACTTCGTCAGCTCATAATTTTTGAAATTTTTTACTTTTTAATTTTTTTCTGTACTTTTCTAAAATTAACAAATAACTAATAAAAAATGGATGGTAAAAATATTAATTGCCTTTTTTTTACGACACTTTAAAAATTACCTGAAATTCATGCTTCTAGACCAGAATACTCCCTTAATACCTTTTAATTGATGAAAAATTATGACTTGAAAACTCGGTCCTTGGGGCTAAGCATTTTTATGAGGCCGCAAAGTACACTAGAACTCATGGTTGATAAAATCGGTATTCAAATGAAATTTTCGAAATTTCGATTAACACTGCTGAAAGTTTTACACGGATGGAATAATGTGTCTAGCGGTAAAATGGCAAAAAGTGGTCCACCAAAATGGAACATATTTCTTTATTTATTTATTAGTATAAATATAAAAAAAGTTGTGCTTTGATTAGAAATACGAAAAGAATTTTTCGACTACCCTTATTTCAAATAATTTTTTTTTTAATTTGAACTTAATTATTATTTAAAGTATTCCCATCAGAAGCTATATTATTTCTCCATCTTTTTGGGAATTTGCGGATTCCATACCAAAAAAAAATTACGCTTGCTTGTCGGCCAAGAATCACACTTTTGATGCCACGCTTTGTTGTGAACCGTATTACGATGAGAACGTTCTGCAAAACCCAGAACAAATGGTTGCCGGAAGGGTAAAGGTCTAGGAAGCTATAAGGTGGATGAAGCAAAACTTCGCAGCCGCTGTGTTCCAAATAGTTTTTAAGCGGTCTGCAACAAAATTTTTCATGATGGAAGGTTTTCTCCACGTGTCCAGTCAAATTGTTGAGTTATTGTCGTTGGCGCAGCCTTATAATGGTTTCGTGCAGTTTTAGAAACTCATTATGTATCGCACTTTTCTGTTTTCAGCATATACCGACCATTACTTTGGAGTCATGAATATTCGGGTTTGCCGTTGATTTGACTGGTTGACATGGTTTCACCTATCTGTTTTTGCATTTGGGGTTGGTATAATATGGATTCATTCTTCATCACCAGTCACAAACTGGTGCAAAAACGACTTCGTTTGTAGCATTTAAGCAGTATTTATGATTTGCAAAACCGTCTGCTAACGTCTCTTGTCTTTAATTAACATGAGTCTACATTTTTTTCCTTGTTTTTTAATGTATAAAACTGATTTTAAACGTTCTGAAATGGCTGCTTAAGCGGCTCTAATATTCTGCAAGCTCTATTTGGATTTGGCAACGATCTTCATAGAGCAAAGCAATCAGTAGCCCATCTTCCAATGCTTTTAACGCTTTGCACGGCCAACACATTTAAATCAGGTAAACCACTATTGTCACGTTCGCCTTGCTAAAAAATGTTCACTACAAACTTTCACCAAAATGCGATCAGTTTCGGCTCGCGTTTTATTAATATGAGAGGGCGACTGGTGTATTACAGTATTAGCATAATAACCTAGACTTAATAGATTTTGCTGTAGTCAAAAATATACACAGATCGCTTATGACAACTGATACATGTACATACTCATCATCTGATCATTCTGTTGTACTAATAAAGTTATACGAACAGCCCATGATATTTTAGCCAAAATTTTCTCTAACATCTCATAAAGCTAACTAGTTGAACTATAGAGAATATATCAGCAGCCACATCAATATTGATTGCAAAATAAATACAAAAAGAGACATTGAAGAAAGTATAAGAGAATTTAATGATGTAATAACTAATGCAGCTGAATGGGCAACACCAAAAAGAAATAATAAACCAGTTGGCTTTTGAAAGATCACTAAAAATTCACATTTCGTCATACTTGAGAGAAAAAATTATTTTAGTTTACACTTCATATGAATAATATGAACAGACGAAGACGCACAAGCACAGTAGCTTTCCTAAGCACTTTCGGATTGTTATGTCAATGGAAATAATAAGCAAATTATGCAGTCTCTTTACATACCGCTCTGTTATAGTTATAGATCAAATACATTATCCAATATATTACCCGTACATTACCCAAAAAATGTGTCTTGTAGTCAGTTGTTAATAAAAAAGTCGTTGTAACGAATCATGAGGTGTCTAAAATATCTTACTTTTCAGCAAAGTTGAGTCTAGATTGCAGAAAATTAAATATTTAAATTTTTTAAAGTCGCGATTTTAGCTTGAACTTCAAACTATGCCACTGCAACGCTTTTTCGTAGTTACGCATGCTGAGTTTGTTCAATTGAATGAAGACTTGCTTAAAGGTTGTTCCCAAAAATACGAAAAACCAGTCATAAAAACGAAGTTAACCAGACAAAAAGGACTTTTAATTAACTCGAATTTCAATTTTTTAGATGAAGAAGGGGTATTTTGGTGTTTAGCATAAGACGCTTTCCACAAACGCAGAGTTTTTCCAAAAACGAATTGCAGTTGAAGTACTACTCATGCACACAGAGTTAACGATATAGAAAACTTATTTAACTTGTATTAAACTCCACGTATTTTAAGTGCTAATGCAAATACTTTTCTGTTTTTCAGCAAATTTGGTGTGTCTGAACGAAAATACTTATTTAACCATTAAATTTAGCCGCATTAAATTCTGCTAGCAAAGACAGCACTATTCGTAAACTCGAAGTTAACACTTTTATTATCCTCCAGCACACCTCCAGGTGCAAAGTTGAGACGTTGTATTCTAAGGTCTTGTCGTTTATCAATGAACATTATACACAAAAGTTTGCTATATAAATAATGATTCTTTAAACATGACTTGCGAACACGGAGTTTACTCCATAAAGTTTTTGTCAACTCTGAATTTGTGAAGTATTCACCTTATACACTACTTTTAAGTGTCTACAAGTATGTCAGATGATTACTATTTGATTGAATAATAAATTTTATATAATTTAGATATATAATATGTGATCGAATTGGAAATTCTGACGACCAACTAACTCCGGCCATATATTCAAACATGAGAAGTTTCATTCCGGAGTAAATTTTTCTAAAAGTAGACTTGAAATCAACCACAACAAAAACATTGTGAAGCCTTGTCTATAATATGCTGTAAAAATCACCAAAAGTTTAAATGTACTAAAATTCTGTTGAAAACTCTACTAATATCAGCGGTTTAGAGGGTTTGAAACTTGGCTTGGATTATTAAAAGTTGATTGACTTGATTTGTGGACGAATTATTATTATTCTATATAAACAAAAGTAGTATATATGGAATACGCTATTCATTCTGGAGTACTTATGGTACGGTGTAGAACACAATAGACCTCTATAAATTTAGGTTACGATGAACAAATGAAGAACCTTAACGTATAAGAAGTATTTTATTTTAGCACGAGTAGGCATCTAGTACATATTTTTTAACGACGTTGTTAACCTAAAATTCACATTGTTATCGAAATTCGTTGACATATATATATTTTTAAGTATTGAAATAAAGTAGAATGCTATCTTCAAAGCGAAAAGAAGTTCACATTTTGATAAAACTTTACGTAATTTAAATTAAACGTTTTCAGTAAAAGTGGCATCTACTGTATTTTATAAATTATTGAAGCGCTTAGGAAGCGTGTCACAAACTTTTTACTCCTCCTCCTCCTCTTACGACCGCTTGTTGGTAATAAAATATGCGAATTGGCAAGCTGTTAACTGCTGGCTGACCCCGCGACCAATTTGGCCGCTTTCATGCGTACAAAACTTAGCAGCATACTTGTAGGCGTAGTTTCGAAATTAAGATTTATATTGTCCATGGCTACCAAAGTGGCTAAGTGACAATAAGCCAAAAGCAGTTCTATTAATACTAACAACGCAAGCTAAAGTTATAATAGCTTTAAAAACCATTTGCCTATTTGGGGTCATCTGTGGGTGGAGTAGAAACTTTGACGCCCTAATGATTAGAAATGACAAATGAATGGCAACGCGTGGCAACAATGGCTTATTCATAGCTGCAGCGCAGCCCAGTCAGTCGTTGTTGTTGCTTCATAGAAGCTGTGCTTTGGCTGGTACTGTCTGTTTGGATTTATGCGTGTATGAGCCTGAATGTAGGCTATATAACAAACAAGCTGTATATATGCAAACTATGTAGTCCCTCAGTTTTTGCTGTCACCATGAATTTGATCAAGGGACTATAGACACAGTTAGTATAGCTGCCATACAAACTGAACTGATCGGAATCACATTCTTGTATGGAAAACTTGCTTGTCAGACACGTAGAGAAATAACGCAATTTCCGATGAAATTGTTCAGCTTGGATAATAGCATATAGCTGCCATACAAACTGAAAATCTTATTTTTAAATTATTATATTTAAAAATATTTAAAATTATTATCAAATTTTTATTATTAAAATTATCAAAAATATTATTTAATGGATTTATTTTCTTTTAAAAATATTCCAAAATTATTTTAAAAATCTTTAAAGATATTACTTTTGAATTGATTCAGGGGTAAAAAAATAAATTATTTTGATTTTCAACAAAAATTACCAATGAAAATATTTATCGATACATAAAAACCATCATCGATAAAAAAAATAAATTACAGTTTTTACTATTTGCAAAATAATATTTAGATAAAATAATTATCGATAAGTAAATTAAATCGATATTTTTTTCTATTTGCAAAACGAACTCTTACGTGTCAATTCTATTATAATAAATAACAATTAAACCATTACTTTATTATCAATAGAAACAAGAAAAAACGTTAACTTGGGCTGCACCGAAGCTAATATACCCTTCACAGATTACATTGGTGCCTTAGAAAATAATTTATACCAAATTTCGTAAATATATCTTGTCAAATGCAAAAGTCTTCCATACCAGCATTTGATTCCGATCGTTCAGTTTGTATGGTAGCTATATGCTATAGTTAACCGATCTGAACAATTTCTTCGGAGATTTCATTGTTGCCTTATAAAATAATCTATACACAATTTGGTGAAGATACATTGGCAAATGTGAAAGTTTTCCATACAAGAACTTGATTCCGATCGTTCAGTTTATATGGCAGCTATATGTTATAGTGGTCCGATATCGGACGTTCCGACAAATGAGCAGCTTCTTGAAGAGAAAATGACGTTTGCAAAATTTCAAAAGGATATCTTAAAAACTAAGGGACTAGTTCGTATATATACAGACAGACGGACGGACAGACGGACAGACAGACAGACGGACAAGGCTAAATCGACTCAGCTCGACATACTGATCATTTATATATATACTTTATAGGGTCTCCGACGATTCCTTCTGGATGTTACAAGCTTCGTGACAAACTTAATATACCCTGTTCAGGGTATAAAAATCGTTAACGATAAATAAATTAAATCGATTTTTTTTCTTTTTGCAAATGAGCTTTTACGGCTGAATTCTATTACTTAATATTAATTAAACTATTACTTTGTTATCGATAGAAAAAATCGTTATCGATAAAAACATTAAATCGATTTTTTTTCTTTTTGCAAATTAGCTTTTACGGCTAAATTCTATTACTTAATATTAACTAAACTATTACTTTGTTATCGATGGAAAAAATCGTTATCGATAAAAATAAAACGACATTTTGTTGCTAAATTTATTTAGATAAAAAAGATATGTCGATAAAGAAAATAAACGTTTTTATTTGCAAACTGAGCTTTAATGGGTGAATCCTAATATCTAACAAAATCACTTTCTTGTATGGGAAGTCAAGATAAAGATTTTTTTATACTCTTTTTAGCGATAACAAAATGCTGTGAAGGGTATTGTGGCTGCTAGGCCACCGACCGTTTTTTCTTGATTTATTATATATTTGAAAAGATGTTAATAATTTGTATAGTGTATAGTGTTGTTGTGTTGTAGTAGTGTTGTTGTGTACATAACAGGCATTCCTGTTTTTCAAGCATTAAAAATTAAAAAAACTAAACAACAAAAATTTATTATTTTTTATTTTTAATACGATTTATTTTTAATACAAAAGCAAGTTTATTTTATTTTTCTCAACACTTTATATATTTTATTTAAATTTTCTATTAATTCAACGCACATAACATTGTTTTGTCTGACAAACGCACCGGGGCGTATACGCAACTTGTAATTATGCCCGCATCTTTTTCGCAAATCCGAAGCAATTAAAACAAAAATACGCCGAATGTTTGCAAAAATAATGAATAAATATAGATTTAATGCAAAGCACGCTGTCACAAGAGAGCTGAGCTGTAAGCAATATGAAGCGGCGCGCTAAATCATTATTAGTACGAACGTGCCACTGGGCGTATACGTGATGTTAAGTGCATGCAGCAGAGTTTGCTGGAATTTACACATTAAAATTAGTCAAATTAAAGCGCGAGCGTTTGAAGGCGTAGAAATCAGTTGAAATTAGAAGCGAGGTACGAATAAATTTTTTTTGTGAACAATTTTGTTGAATTTTTTTAAAATAATTTTGGTGTGGAAAATGTAAAGAAAATTAACGAAATTAAAATTAGCGGCACTGTGGTGGGTTTTAGTAAGAAAAATAGGTAAAATTTATTAATGAAATCAATTGTAATTCGAAAGCACTGAGTGAATTCGCATGAATTTTTCACGAAATTTTAAGAAATAGTTTTGGTGGGAAAACTGTGGTGAAAATTAACGAAATTAAATACAGCGGCACTGTGGTGGATTTGATGATGATTTAATAAAAATGGTTTTTTAATAAAAAATATTTTTTTTTTCACTAAAATAGTAATGCTTTTTTACTAAAATAATATTGTTTTTGAGTTTTATATAAAATAATTTTTTGATGAAAATTTTTGTTGAATTTTTAGGAGAAACAGAATAGTACAAATAATTTTCTTTCCTTTTATGCATATTTTAACACACTGTAGCCACATCAAATTCTAAACTATTAATTGTAGTGGGCTTTACTAGAAAAAATAGGTAAAATTTATAAAAAAATTTTAGGGAAATTTTTTTAACAATTTTAGTGTTTTAAATGTTTACGACAGCACAGTGGAGAGTTTTGTAATAAAAAATAAATTTTTTTTTTAATAAAATAATTTTTGATTTAAGTTTCAAATAAATTTTTGTTGAATTTTTTAATAGAAATTCGATTGGCATTAAATTCTTATTGCTTCTATGCGCGTTTCAGCACGCTGTGGCCACTACAAGTTCTAAATTATTCATTTTCTATTTTTGTGTTTAATAAAATTGTTAAAGCCGAGCTACAAATAATTGAAAGTATACACTTAAATGTGAAATTTAAACATTTTCAGCTTTCCACTGCATACTGCAATACATACGAACATATTTACTTTCAATCTTTGGTATATAAGTAAATATATCGCCATGGCTTTACTCATCAAGTGCGCATCCAATTTAACACATCTTAACCAAAAGCACTGTAATTGTTTGTTCGAATGCTTGAATTCCAAGTGAAAGCTGCTAGTAGCATTGTGAATGGTTCTTAAAGCAACAACAAAACAACAACTATTTTATAATAACAAAATACCACATATTCTTAATAGAACGATATCATTTGTGAATGTGGCATAAATGCACTTATTTGTGGGCGATTTTTCGTATATGAGCAGACAATGCTATGCTCTTGTGTATATACATATGTATGTATGTATGCATGTGTATATGTTTATGTTTCTGCAAAGCCTGCCTGCGTTGCATGTATGTATGTCTGTAAATATACAGGCAAGCTGAAGGTACGTTTGTGCACCTGCAACTGAGTTAAGCTAATGCTGGATGCTGCAAGTTCTGTTGTGAAGCGCGGTCGCAGGCGTTGCCACGTTCATTTACATATGTGAGACTGCTTTGTTGCATGCATAAATGTATAAATGCACTTACAGTGTGTGCCAATGTTAAAGATTTGTTTTGAAGTGAAATTAACATGAGCAATGATGAATGAAAAATAAATCTGCTGCAACGAAATTGCGTTGCGCAACAATGTTGCGTCACGCTGCCAACATATTGATTGCCACTATGGCGGATAAATATTTTTAAGTAATTTTTTTAAATATTTCAAGCAATAAACGTATGTTTTACAAACGGCATCAACGTTGCCGTTGCAATTTTATAAAAAATCATTAAAAATGCAATGATATGGCTATTGAACTGTTAACTTAAATTTTACAGTTAAAATTTTCTCTTGCGAAAGTTGCCACATGTTTCAAAAATGCATGAAATAATATTAAAAATATAAACCAAGTGTAGTATATTGGTATTAAGCTGTTTAAGAAAGCATATAGCTGAAAATAATGGCTTTATGAGAGATACATATCTGATATAGTTGTCCGATCTGACAAATTCCGAAAAATGATCAAGAAAACTTCAAAATGTATAAGTATTTTTCGGATATCTCAAAATTGACAAACAAATTTTTATGATCCGTAATAAACCTTGCCTTAAAAAACACTCGCTCTAAATGGGTTTCATAGTCTCTTAGGCAAAGTTGTGCAGAATGATCCATATAACATTTCTCGCATGCGTGATTTTCAATTTTTGTGACACCCTGTAAATCAACCCGCTCTAATGAACATACATATATACATATTTATCAATATAATATTTTAATTAAGATTATCAAATTTGGTATTAAACTGAAATAAACATAATAAACATATTTTATGAAGGTTGCCACCTGTTCAAAATTTTTTTAATATTTAAATATCTAAGATAAACGAGATTGTAAAATGCAGGTATTACATTGAAGAGGCTTGAGAAAGCACATTGAATTTTTTGATAGCAGGGTTGCCATTTGTTTAGTATCATTATTCAATCATCTTCATATTATAAAAGAAAATTGTACAATGTGGTTTTCGACAACCTTTAGATTAGTACAAAGCGGCTTAAGAGATCTTTAAATTGAAAACATTTCTGAGTAGGGTTGCCATATGTTAATTTGTTATTCAATACAAATTGTATCACTAATAACATTTCATGTTATGGGCATCAAACAAAAAATACTAGGGTAACCAAAAATTTTATTTAGCACGAATATCTGCTAAAAAACAAATATTATTTTCTGCAAAAATTTTTTATCTAAATTTTATTTTCAATAAAAATGTTAGCAAAATTATTTATGGAAAGTTAAAGCCTATTTAATTGTTATATTCCATCGAAATGTTATCAATATCATTTATGGAAATTTAGAAATATGGTAATTTTTAAAAATTACCAATTTTTATCTCCTTCAATAAATCTTATTTTCCAGTGTTGTTGCCCATTGCTTATTTTCTTTTTTCAATAAAAAAATATTCGTTTATAATAAGTTAAATTAAGCAACATAGCAGAGATCAATAAAATTTAGAAAAAGTTTAAAATGTAGGGTTGCCAGCTGTTTCGATTTGTTGTTTAATTTTTATTGCAGTAATGTTATCAAAATTTTGGTACAAATTTATTCTTTTATTTTTCATATTTTTTAAACAGTTTTATTTTCCTTAAGTGTTGCCAATTTGTTAATTTTATTCAATTCAAAAACTAATTTGTGTAACACAGATTTAGAAAATGTTAAATATATTTTGGAAAAGGTTTGCCAGCTGCTTTCATTCGAGAAAAAACCGTTTTCAGTAAATAATATCGTAAAAATTATTTCTCAAATATGGACATCAAACTAAACAGCTTTGGAGAATATTTAATTTTTTTTGTAATTTTGAACATAGTTCTCACTAAAAAGTTGGAAAATGTATTATCGTATGGTGATTTAGCTTTAATTGTGTAAAAAATATTTCGACTGAGAAAATATTGACTGAATGTCTAGCAGCACAAGAACAGCAATTACCAATACTTGAATATGACAACTTCATAATATTAAGAAAAATAGATATATTTATGTTTAAGCATTGAATTTTGTTCAGTACTAGTATCCCTTGCACTATTGAATTTAAATCCGTTAAAAATAATAATTAAATTTTTTTTTAGAATAGGTGGCAACGCCATTGGAAATATTTTTCTCATAATAGTCAAAGAAACTGTAAACAAAAATTTCGAGGTTGCCACATTTAATAAATTTATAAATTTTTTTAATATACAACTTTTATTCTTGCAAAATAACAAATTTAATACTTTAAACCAATTTGACAATTTTTAAAATTTTTAAAATTTTCAGATTTTAAATACTTAAAAATTTATGCAACCTCAGAATATATTATTCTATTTAATTATTTTATATTTATATTTGACAATTTTCGAAATATTTAGAATAAAAAATATTTAAAAAATAACTAAATGTGGCAACCTCGAAATTTTTTTTTCTAAAATAAATTTAAAAATTCATTAAATATGATAACTGTCAATTTTTATTTTAAATAGTTTGTTTGCTGAAGAAAGTAACTAGACTAGCAAGGTGAAACAAAGCAAGGTTACAAACTGTAAGCTTAAAAATTACATTTTCCATCAAAGAGTTGCGAAATAGAAATAAATATGTAAGAATATTTATATTACTCACTATCTAATTAAGCTTCCTTTATTGCAGTTTAATTGTGTAAAAATATTTGACACACTGTAGGCAAACTGCTTTTTGGTGTGTCTAACTGTAAATTATATGCCAAGCAATGTTTGGTTTTGCCTCTGTGAGCGCATTGTGTCCAACAGTTGTATTATCCTGTAAGACAAGCACAATTAGTAAAAGCTACGTGTTGCATGCACGCTGTGAAGTACAGAGAAAGCTAGAGCATGCAAGGCCATATAATGTAGCCACCAACCATATATGTATGTATATGTTTTTATGTGTGTATAAGAAGAAGAGGAAAATATACATTTTTGAAGCGAGCTTCTAGAACCATTCAACCGGCTTTGCGTGTATACCTTACATACAAACATATACTTGTACATACACACATGTATGTGTATACAAATGTAGGCTCGAATGTGCATATATACCAAAAATTCATTTCGATTTACACCGAAATAACAAGGAAACACTTCAATTCCACCGTAGCTGTGTTAAAGGCAAGTGCAAAGTTGCAAAGACCGCATCTTTGAACTTTACAAGCGTGCGTAATTAAGATACTTGGGTATATAAACACGTCGCGCAATGTACATACATAGATACAAGTAAGTCGTGACTATGAAACGCAGTTTGTTTATAAGAATGTACAACGCATGTATAATGGAAGAAGCGTTTTCCGACACGTGGAAGATACAGAGTTTGATTCTACTGCCAAAACATAAAAAGCCACCCGAAGAACCTGTAGTAACATGGCGACATAAGCCCGCAGAATGCGGCTGACAGATCGAGAATACTGCAGAATATATCTAGAGCAAGGCAACACGGAAACAATGGAGCATATCTTGTACTTGTGGCGCATTAGCAAGACTACGCTGTAAGCATCTGGGGTGCCAAGTCTCGATCTTAGGCCCTCTACTATGGAACTTGATGTGTGGAGTACGGCAGGGCTCGGTGCCTTAGATCCTCTGTATGACGGGGTGCTAAGTATGTATATATGAACAAAAAAATGTGAGAACAATCGCATATACATAAACATCTAGATGACCTACGGCTCAAATAAAATGATTGCATAAATGGTCTGCGTCAATGGCTTACAACAATAAGCTTAGAATTGGCTGCGCAGAAAACGGAAGTCTTGCTCATAAACACAAGGAAGGTAGAAGAAAGCGTATCAGTCACCATAGGGGAGTGCCAGATTACTTCACAGCCGCAGATGAAGTATTTCGGAGTAATGTTGGACTCTAAGTTAAAGTTTAAGGAACACTTGGCGTATAATTCCGGTAAAGTAAACAAAATATATAATGCTTTGCCAGGAATGATGGCCAATAGAGGTTGCGTGCCTTCCAGTCAGCGATTTTCAATAGCAAAAGCAATGAGTTCCGTGATATGGTATGCAGCACCCATATGGATAGAGGCGAGGGATGTGAAACATATGCAACACCAATAAAAGCAGTGCAAAGTCTTTTTGAAATCTGAGTAATAAGTAGTTTCCGAAAGTTATCGAACGATGCTGTCGAAGTATTATCCAGCATGCCACCTATTGACAACCAGAGGGACAAATTTGCGCAACAATACCAGATATCAGAGTCGTCTACAAGACCGAAAAAAGAGGAGAGAACCAAGAGTTTTACAAAGCAGCAGCGGTGACAAACCTCATGCAAATGACGATGGAACCACAGACTGATCCCAAACGTTCATACATAAGTCAAATACTGAGTAGTTGTGGATACTTTAGAAAATCTGTTCCAAATTAATCAACGTTGGAAAATTTAACAACACATATCTGTCTTTTTAGATTTTTTATTACATACCATCTATGAAAATTCTATAAAGCCTTACTTAAAAAGCCGAAAATCTCGAGAAGTAATGGGTTGTCAAAAAAGTCTAGCGGTATTTTTATTGAATTTGTTTTTTTATTGAAATTGAAATGAAGTTTTGATGACTCATGCCCAGCTCTTGACCGATGCTACGGCTGCTACTATGCCGGTCTCTTTCGACCAATTTAGCCATTTTATCGCAATTTTCGACGACAGGCCTTCCGGAGCGTGGCGCATCTTCGACCACCTCTACACCAGAACGAACGCGTTGAAACCATCGTTGTGCGGTGGAAATAGAAACTGTATCGGGTCCATAAATTGCGCAAATTTTATTGGCATCTTGAGATGCATTTTTGCCTTTATCGTAGTAGTACTGTAAAATATGCCGTATTTTCTGTTTATTTTGCTCCATGTTTGCGACGCTATAACTCACGAACGACTTAAAAGAAACGACATTCAATCAAACACGTGTTAGCGCGTGAAATGAGCTTTCCAAAAAGTTATAGCATGAGCCGATGCGACGAATAAAACTAGAACTACACGCTTTCAGCGCCAACTAGCGAAAATACCGCAAGACTTTTTTGACAACCTATTATTAACGATAGCGGTTTTGACCTCGGACGTTTTGTAGAAAACACAATTTTCTACAAGTTTGTCATATACATTTTTTCTATAGCTCTTGTCATTTACGAGATATGTATATGCAAAAAAAATGCGCATTTCGTGGAAAAGTCAGGTTTAGTGCACCGTAATACCTCGCCGGTATGAGTTTCGACATTGTCGCAATGGGCACTTTTGTAGAGTGTTCAATTCTGAGGAATATGTGTCTAAAACCAAAGCGATGCCATAAAATGCCTCCGAGCTATAGAAATTTAAAGACAAAAAATCACGATTGTGGTGTATTTTCTATGGAAAATTTTTACATGCCTTGGTCCAGTCTTTAATGTTAATATTAAGCGCTAAAATTTTCAGAGATTTTTTTAGGGTGTTTTCAAGGAAATTTCATGGTCGGATTGGAAAAATGAATAATTCAAAACAAAAAAAAGGACACCCTAGTATATACATACATATGTATGTGTATAGGCATATATTAAAACCATACGAATTGTCCCGCAAATTGAAATTCTCTTTCACAAATATTAAAAAAGAATTGACTTTTCACCACTTTTTCCACTACTACTAGTAAAGAAAAAAATCAAAATACACAAAAAACTCCATTTCGTTCCAATCGGTTTCAATGCAATTCATTGATTGATTTTTATGCGCCAAACAATGGCAATCGAATAGGACGAGGCAATTTATCAAGTATTTTCATGCAAACGCACACATGCACCCAAGTATACGTACATTAATTGCATTTTTCGGGATTAATTCAGGAGTTACCACAGCTAACTCCGTTGCTGAATCCAAAAATAACTCTCAAAATTTTAGGGAGTTTGTGAGATTTTCGTTGGCAACATTGTTAAAAATGGCCAATTTTCATCTATTGTGAATGAAATACAAGCAACCCTGACAGCTGTTTATCAAATTCTCAATATAATATCAATAAAACTTCTATGTTATGATGCAGTTTTAAAAATAATGTGTTGATATGCTTTTGTAATAAAAAATGGTTTGGTAAAAATTGGTCGGCTAACAACAGTGATAAACATTCAATCAATTCTCATTGAAAATATTATAAAAAGGACAATGAGCTGTTTATGAGAGTTTCAAACTCGCATAGCTGCCGTCTGTCACCTACAAATTTGGATCTGATTAAGTGCGCAGTTAATCCGGATTAACGCTGCCGTCTGTCAAGGCTATTACTCGCCTATCGCTGAACGCAACAATGTTGACATTGAGCGGGACTCAAACTCATCAGTGCTGCACTCGGTACGGGGTTTTTTGGGTTTCTGTAACAGTTCTAGTTTATTTGCTTAATCGGCAGCTATAATACAGAGCTTACGGTTGGTTTTGGACTTGTGTGTTTTCAAATTGGCTGAAATCGCCTTGTGTTCAGGGTATTTTTTTACTGGTACTCAAACCCTACATAATCTGAAGGAAGGGGTGTCTTTGATTGCCTTTCTGTAAGTGCTGTGTCTTTTGGTCAGTCTATTCCACTATTTGCCTGCGTCTATTATAATGAATTTAAAACCAAATTGTTTTGAGTAAGCATTGTTGGGTGAATTTTGAAAATTTCAACGAAGGATGGGACAATAATCAGGCATATACTATAAATACATAAACAAGAAAAACCCTAACTTCGGCTGTACGGCAGAGGTTTTAGATGGGCCTCGAGCCCTACCAAGGTGGTTAGGGTGTCCATGCCAAACTGCCGATTGGTACTGAAAATCGTTACCCAATTTTCAGGGCGCTGATCGACGCATTGTATTGATCCGTTGTGCTTTTGAGCACCGTGGAGTTAAGCTGTCGCCAGCAGGATCCCACGTTAAACACTATCACATTGTAACGAAGCTATTAATCACTTCAAAAACACAAAAACTTTGCCCGGTCAGTTTGTATGGCAGCTATACGAGTACGTTATAGTGGTCAGATATAAAAAATATTTCGAAAATTATACCGTATCCTGGATAATTACTACTCAACAAATAGGACAAAATGCGACTGATGTGCTAAGAAGTCTGTTTTTGAGGTGTGCTGAAAACGAATTTGAGTTCAACAAATTTCCATCACTTTTTGTCTTTTATTAAATGGTGGTAGTTTTAACCCTACATCACTTGTCTACAAAAAAAAATTCTACGTTGCCAACATTAGCAAGAAACAAACTCTAACATCACAGTCGCCAAATGACTGCAGTCTTTCGTAAAGATATTTTCTAAACTAAAAAAATATGTCCTTACAAGGACTTAAGTTTCAGCGTTCATTTTGTATGGCCTATATGCTAGAGTGGTGTGATCTGAAAAATTTCTTAGAAGTTGGAATTTTAGGCGTAAATACCCAATGAAGGTTTTAGTTTAGGTAATCAGAAAGTCCGTTCTTACATCAACCTAACATTAGGCCCAACCTTACGTTGGAATATTCACGTGGAATTAAAACTGTCCAGAGCAGTAATGATATGTAGACGCCTAGCTTGCGACTTCGACAAACACCGACAATGTAACTCATGTGCGCAAAGTTTTGAACTCAGACCTCAGACCAAGTATTCGTTCAATTGCCCAGATGTTAAATTTATCAATATCTGAGGTTTATGACATAAAAGTGCTCACTAACGACCAGAAATTGCGGCGAGTGGAAGTGTGCCAAGAAAATTGAACATGTGTGAAAGTGACCCGCAATTTTTAATGACGTAATTTCAGGTGACTAGGCATGAATCTTTGAGTAGTATCCCGAGGCTAAGGGGAAATCTTCCGAGTGGCACATGCCGGCGTCTCCTCGCCAAACAGCATGCAACTCGGCTCTCAAGGCTATTCCGGAGAATGCCTATTTTGAAAGTTTTTAAAGAATTGTTACGATTGGTTCAATAAATTTTTTTTAATCGACTCAGTCCTATTAATAGGCAGCAGCAATGCCCCACGCCGAGCTACTACAGGGAGGTTACAGTCTGGCAAGGTTTAGAGATATGATCAACATCCCCCGAGATAAATTCCGTCTCTATACAGGGCACAGCAGACTCAGGAAGCAATTGTCCAACATGTTGATAGTCTCTTGCGCAAACTGCCGGTTTTGCGACATTCTATACTGCACCTGATTCTAGATTGCTCTACAATTTATAGAAGCACGCTGAAGACTATAGGATTCATTTATGTGGACCGGGATATCATTACCTCAGTCATCAAGTTCCTGGAATTATTCAGAGTGCTAGAACTTCGTGACCATATTTGAAATAAGAGAGGGTATAATAGACCATTCTATCATCTATCTATCTACATCCGCTTTGCATTTTGACCTATCGATCTAGATATGAACAACCACTATAGTACTGTAATCACATATCCTCTGATGGAAATACCTCGAACAATAATCGTAGTTCGTACGCAGCCGCTTAGAATTTTGAGACGCCTTGCTATTTGACTGGGATAATGAATATGAGAAATGATTCCAAGTCCTTTAAAAGTTCTGGGTGTCTTTGCGCAGGAAATTTTCAACATGAAAATCCATCTAGTACAGCAGAATCTTTCAATAACACCATTCAAAAGGAACTGTACCAAGTAATTAAATGTCCGGAACTACGAAAATGTTGTTTTAACATACAACCCAAAGAGTTCCAAGAGAGGCTTGTTTGACAGGCAAAAATTTGGAAATCTTTAATCAAAAACAAGACAAAACGTTAACTTCGGCTGCATCCGAAGCTAATATACCTTTCACAGGTGCATTTCTTTTAGTAACTATGTGTTCAGTTTGTATGGTAGCTATATGCTATAGTAATCCGATCTGAACAATTTTTTCGGAGATTACATTTTTGCCTTAGAAAATAATCTATACCAAATTTGGTGAAGATACATTGTCAAATGTGAAAGTTTTCCATACAAGAACTTGATTCCGATCGTTCAGTTTATATGGCAGCTATATGTTATAGTGGTCCGATATCGGTCGTTCCGACAAATGAGACGGACGGACGGACAGACAGACAGACGGACATGGTTAAATCGACTCAGCTCAACATACCGATCATTTATATATATACTTTATAGGGCCTCTGACGCTTCTTTCTGGGTGTTACAAACATCGTGACAAACTTAATATACCCTGTTCAGGATATAATCACAGGTCTTTACAAACAAGATGACAGCGAAAATTTAATCGAATCCATTCATTATAATTAAGTTCAAGCATCCCTCCATCATGCCACATAAACGTGTATGTTGCTAGCAACATGCGGCAGTGAACTCTTTTCGCCTTTCCACAGAATGTTACTGCGAACGTTAACGCATAGAAAGGACCATGAAGCATAGTGATTCGCAATTTCTCTCACGTTGAAATAAATTCCTATTCTGCTACACCAGTAATCTCTGTTGTTGTCCAACATCAAGCTCAAACAGCGCAACATTTCGAATTTCCAGCATCGCTTTGGGAGTGTACTCGTACTAAGAGTCCTTGCCGGTTAAAGAGCATTTGCCTTGTTAAAAGAGTACCATTCGCATAAATGCAAGAGAGTATGCGAGTTGTTCGAAAAACGCGACTGCCGGCTCGTTCGTTGCTGAAATACTTCCACATGTTGTTGCAGCACTTTCACTTGGCTTTTGTAAACAAGTCAGTACGTCAGCATTCAGCATAGTCGTGCTCGTTGCCGCCTAAAGTAATGCGCCGAGGGAATGACTTGGGAGAATTTAGCAGTGATGAGGTCATTGGTACTGTTGTGATATTTAAAGCAATTTAAAAATGTTGTGGTAGAATATCAACAAAGGAGGTGATGTGGTCGGACCAGTAGCTTCTTTTCGAACATTTGGTGAGTAAAGTATTCAAGGCCCAGCCGAGCTTAGTTACAAATTATATGAAAGATTCTTGCCAGCAGCGGTGGTCTGGAAAACCTTCGAGTGTATTTTAGTTATGGCTGGTATATTTGGTCTAAGTTCAAACCGGTGATGGTATTTGAATACTATATGGCGTCTCGACGATATTACATTGTTCATACTTGTTGTGCGCTTCCATGAATTCTTTTTTATAAAATTGGATTGCTCATTGACTGGATTTGAAAAGTCAGTAAGAGTCAAGGCACCTGACTGCGACGCATTCACCAAGTTAATACACCTTTTTCCAACAACCTTTAGGTAGGTTGGTTAGCTGGGATAGATATCCAATGTACTGATTGGTGGAGTTTTGGTATATTTTCTTAGCGAAAATGAAGAAATCCATTTTATTGTTCGTTGTTTAAAATTGATTGCCATTCTGTAACAAATAGCTAATTGAAGTTCTAATTTTGGATACATCCTCGATTAAGTAAACCAAATCTTCAAAAGTGGATCTCGGCAAGCCCTCATCTCGAAGACTTTTATATTAGCTGTCAAATGGACCTCAATTGGTCTGTAACAGATAACTAATTGAAGTTCTAATTTTGGATACATCCTCAATTAACTAATCCAAATCTTCAAAAATGGATCTCGGCAAGCCCTCATCTCGAAGACTTTTATATTAGCTGTCAAATGGAGCTCAACTAGCAGTACAGTTCACAGAAATTCAAGAAGAAATTCGGAATAGGATCTTAAAGCCTCGACTCGACGATAACGACTGAAGAAACCCGTTAATTTTACCAAGAAAAATCTCTCGACAGCTGTCGTAGCT
This sequence comes from Bactrocera tryoni, assembly GCF_016617805.1. Classification (NCBI taxonomy): domain Eukaryota; kingdom Metazoa; phylum Arthropoda; class Insecta; order Diptera; family Tephritidae; genus Bactrocera; species Bactrocera tryoni. The sequence continues at coordinate 66,537,431 of NC_052502.1, read as the reverse complement.
GAATATTGGAGCTACGATAAAAGTCTGGCAATGGCAGGTGAAATTAATGAAAATTCTCCTCGTGGCTACAAAATATTTTGTAACATATGTAGTTATGTGTTACTTCTTGTGATTGAACTGAGAGCTCATGAAATACAAAAAATGGTTGCCAGCTAGCTGGAGCCGGAGTCGAAAGAGATGTAAATCCAAGACGTAAACTGCTTTTGCCGAAGCCCAAGTATGAAGATTTTTCAGAGCTATATTTTTGAAGTTCTAGGCGAATTCAAGTAAAGTTCATAGGAAGGCGTGAACTTGAAACTAAAATAAGCGACGGTTGCATACTATATTGTATGCTTCTTCTTCTTCTTTATTACTCTCAGAGCTGGACAGTTTTCATCCATTCGGACGACATGCTCTAGCCAGCGTAGCCGCTGTTTTTAATTCAATGCACCATGTCAATGTCATTGCATATTTCGAACAGCTCATCTTTCCATCGATTGCGGTATTCGCTGTTGCCGATGCGCAAAGGACCATAAATCTTTGGCAGAACCTTTCTCCGGAAAACCTAAAAGCAGTTACTGGTAAAGTGTAGACCATGCTTCATTTGTCAGCTTGAAATTGTATTAAGTAGTTTTCATTTAGCAAACTGAGACGTGCTTGCTGTTACCAGAATACTTTTTAGGTATATACACCTTGTCAAGTTTCGGGAATTCTTCATTTGCCCTTCTCATCTTCCGCTGTCCTTAATGATAATGCCAAAAATTAGCGCGATCTGTCAACCAGTGTGTTTACGGTAGCTGTTAATGTTAGTCGACCTCAGTAATGTTTGTCGAATTTTGAAATTTAAGTCAACGTATTTGTGTTAAATTTTGGCCAAACACTCAACAAATATCACTGTGTAAGCACCGTATTTACCTGATATGGCCCCCGGTGAATTTTACCTTTCTCCACACTGAAATATCCACTTCGGGAAACACGCTTCGACTCAATTAAAGACATTAAAACAAATTCGACGTGAGAGCTGAAGGCCATCCTTGAAAGTGCCTATAAAAAATGTTTTGATGATTGGAAGAAGCATTGGCACATTTACTTACATTGAAGGCGATAAAATAAATTTGGATAATGATTCAAAAATTTTCGTTTTATTTATAAATTCCCGATACTTCCTTGACAGGGTTTTATACTTGAAGTGCTCATCAATGCGCTGGGGCTAGGTGAGTCTATGTAAGTTAGGAGAGGGCACGATAGACCAAAGGTCGCGGTGCATTCCTCGTATTGAATCAATATGCTTGAAGTGACGTTACTATTTGCAAGTCGAGAGAGTCGTCATTTTAATCTTTTCCGCTTTAAACTTCCTCTGGAGTAAACTAGTCACTGCATTTCGTGTACCTGCGAAACCTATACGGTTATGAAGACTGATGTTGAGTACAAAATCAGCTCCGTGAAAATCAGCTAAGACTTCTCCGAGCCTTCCGATATCAGATGAGGATCGACAGGCTGTTTTGAAGCAGATTTCTTTCTCGACAAATAAATATTATACTTTATAATTATGTTATTATTCCCGTCTTATTAGACGGCACAGGAACAAGGACCATGACGAACCGAGATGTGAAAACATTTGCATCCTTGCAGCGACCGATGAGTATAAAAGAAGATGGAATCACGAACTATATGAGCTTTACGGCGAAATTAATATAATTGAGCGCATACAATTTCAACGAATGTGTTGATTAGACTTTGTGGTAAGAAGACGAAAAACCATGCTCCAAAAAGCACCTTCGATTCGAGATCCATGGGTGGAAAACTGAAGTAAAGGCGACGTTGGATCCCTTGTATTTCTTAAAATTTTCATTTACCATTCGTTTGTGACTTTTTTTTAATGTTCTCGACTCGTTGGATGTTTTTTCATTAAAGAGACAATTCCTTTGTAACAATAATAAAATTCTGAAATTGGATCTCAGGTAATAAATCATGCGAATATGGGTACCAACATAAGAAAAATACTAGGCAAGAAATATGTCAAGCATTGAACTTAAGGTCACCCATTTAGAGTTCACGCCTGGTCGCTCCTAAATGGCTAAAACAGAAGATAAAATGTTACATAGCTGATTCCAGAGAAAATCAAGGTCACCCATTCAGAGTTCACGCCTGGTCGCTCCTAAATGGCTAAAACAGAAGATAAAATGTTAGCTGATTCCAGCGTAATAAAGTATCGGAACTGAAGCACTCTGTATCATTTAAATACTATATAACCACATACGTGTTGATGCACATTTGATTAATTGTTGGCGGCGTAATTTTGTGGCAGCGTTGCCATATCATTTACTCATGCACTCAATTATTGAAAGGACTAGTTGAATTCTTTTGAATTTTTTTTGCTCAGTTTTTTGGTGAGTCATGATGATTTCACATATTTTCCAGCAATTGAAGGATAACCATATATAAGTATATACTGTTGCCTACATATGATATGCATTTAAATGAGCAGTTGGGCATTTGTGGCATTAAGCTTTTTTGGCATACAATTTTTTCGCAATTAAAAGCATTAACTTTTTAAATTTTTTTTTAGAGTTCGCTTGTGTTCTTTAGTTTTTCCTGTGGCGCTTTCACAATTATTTCCATTTATTTATTTATGTTAATTTAATTTTTTTTTAATTTACGCCGTCCGCTTAAGCGACGCTTTGTGCGTGATTTTGATTTCGCCTCGTTTGATTTATGACACAAGCTTTGCAGTGAGTTTGTTGAGATTTGATGTCATTTCCAACCGGCTATTGTATTGGCGAAACCGTTAACGCAACCGGTATCGAACTCAGAATTGCAGGATCGAACATTGATTTGTTTGGTACTTAGTCCAATTGATGAAGTTTTGTGAAGTATAAGTCGACAATTTTGTGGAGCTACTATAAGATACAAACCTATATATTTGAGTGTTATATTTGATTCAGTACGATCTCCAGGGGCCAGAGAGTTCAGTAAAGCTTGTCTATGTATCATTATATGTTTTTATTAAACTAACTCGTATTAGCGTGTGAACCACAAAGAATGGTTTGGGCTGCTGTCACCGCAAATGGGCGCTCTCCAATTGTTTTTATCGAGCCTGGCGTCAAAGTGGATGCGACATATTATCGGAAAGGTGTTCTGGAGGCTGCTTTGAAGCCGTGGGCAATCAAACATTTCGGTCGCAAACCATGGACGTTTCCACAAGACTCAGCACCGTCTCACAAAGCGCGAGTGAACCAAGCATGACAGAAAAACAACGTTCCGAACTTCATTACGACCACACAATGGCTCTCGAATTCACAAGATGCGAATCCAATGGATTATTCTCTCTGGACTATTTTGGAGAGCAAGGTCCGAAGTAAAAAATGCACCAGTCTCGAGGTGCTGAAGAAAGCCATTGTCCGTGAGTGGGCCAAAATACAGGCAAATCACATTCAGGCAGCTTGCGATTCGTGTTTCGACCGTCTTAAGGCCATAGTTAAGGCAAAAGGTGGTCATATTTAGCAAAAGTGAATTGGTCCCGAATTCATGATTATTTTCACACATTTTGTGCTCTAAAATAAATAAAAATAATTTTCCAAACCGAATTTATAGCTTTTTTAATTGGTTACGCTTCGAGTGCCGGATTCGGATATAAAATCTATAGATGGTCTAACATGTTTTAAGCATACTGCGAAGGGCTTTTGAATTTCATGACAGGAATTCTGTACTTTGTTATTTGGCTGAAGCTGTTTGGAAGAAGGCGAGGCATAACCATATTGGCCAACGTTGCGCTTTCACGAGAAAGAGGTTAAATACCTTGGATCTATTTTCTTTTGTCATCCAAATTAGCTACCTGAAATCAGTTAATTGAAATACTTTGGCAAACTTCTCATTTGAAGACAATTATGTGAAAAGACATGAATATTTCAAGCTGCTTAATCGACACTTGAATCTTTATGAATTTTGGCTTCTCATAGCAGTTAATTAAGCTGCCCAAGACAATTTTTAGTATATGGTATTAGCTTTAGGTAATCAATTGAACTTAGCTCTAGAGCCTTAGCTAAATGAACCAGCATTTAGTTCAATCTTCAAGAAGTTTGGCTGTTCATAGAAGTTAATTAAGCTGTCCATGAAAATCCTTAGTGTATTATTAGCCTTACTTACCTAACACCAGCTTATTCACAGTGTGGCTTAATTATCGATATATTGAAAAATATTCGCGGATGTGTATTAGATCAAGCTACGTATTGAGGTTAAGTTCAGTAACACAAAATTATAGCGGCTGTTCCTTAACTGTTGAGACACTATTCTAAGTTATTGCAAACAAAGTCGTTACAATTAAGTAGTGGAAGTCTGCAGGCTATAGAAATTCCAAAAGTAGCTTTTGTTAGGTAATCAATTGGTCTTATCGCTACAAACTTAGCTAATTACAAAATACTGGCCGTATTTACCGCTAATTGGAAAAATGGTTGTGAGATTTCAGTAAAAAAGAGAAATAATCGCACATCGAAGCTCTTTCGACGAAGTGAGTTGCATATTCGTGTTGTCACCATTTTCCATTGATTTGTTTTCTTTTTTTTATTTGGGAAGGAGTGTTATAAATTAAATTTAAATTCTTTTCATGCATTCCCTTTATTGTTTTATAAATTGCCAGTTTATTTTGGTGCTTTTGTCTTTGTTTACGCGCACCATTGTGTTCGACTCTTGTGTTGGCTTAAAACCTGCCGCCGATTTGTAATTTAAATAATTTATTTAATAAATATTTTAACTTTTTCGCTTCCATATTAAATTCAATTTTTTATTGCACTTTCTTTGTAAATTATTTATATTTTTTTTAAATTGTTTTTGCTTTCAACTTTTTGTGTGTTCTCGTGCTCAATTACAACAAATGAAGTGACTGCAATGAAAAACGGAATTAAGGTCAAGCTAACAGTGAAGTAATTAACTAGTAAATACTCACATTTAATTGGAAAATTACTCAAAAAAGTCTATGTAATTCGAAAAAATTGCTAGTTTTTTTTAATTGCCGAGTAGAATCTTGCCAGAAAAACTCTTCAGTGGTGCTGGTTTAATTCTTTAGCTTTTTTTAATATATACGTTTTTATAATAAATTGCTGTTGTTATTAGAAACTGAACCTTTATAGCTGCATGCCATTGGTTTAATATTTTAAATTCGGCCTATTAAACATAAATCATTAAATGTTGCTCGTAATGAATATTATTTGCCAAATTGCATAGTAACTGAAATTTGAAATCATGCTTGACCGAACATTGGTTAACTTTTATATTATCTCGTTTGCCTAAAAATAAATAGTAAGCAAATTTTTTTTAAATAAGTACAGCGGCAGTGTAAATGCTTTGAAAGCTTTAATTTTTGTCACAAAGTAGGCATACTGGCCAAACATTTAAGTGCATATTAAATAAAAGGCAATAAGTATGGTTAGCACATGAGCTTTACTTGTAAAACTATTGCATTAATATATATTTCTTTGATGTTGCCACCTTTTTTGAAATTAAATCCATTTTTAGCACGCCCGGTGATTAGTAGAAGGAGACCCCACAATATGCGCCAACTACCGTGTGATAAGCCTCCTCAACATCGCGTATAAGGTTCGATCGAGCGTATTGTGTGAGAGATTAACCCACCGTTAACAAACTGATTGGACCTTATCAGTATGGCTTTAGACCTGGCAAATCAACAACCGACCAGATATTCACCATGCGCCAAATCTTGGAAAAGGAAAAGGAGAATCGACACACACCACCTCTTCGTCGATTCTAAAGCTGCTTTTAACAACACGAAAAGGAGCTGCCTCTATGCCGCTATGTTTGAATTTGCTATAGCCACAAAACTAATGCGGGTCTGTGAACTGACGTTGAAAAGTTCCGTCAGGATCGGTAGGAGCCGGCAGCTTCTAAATTCAACGCAGAATAACTCTTGCCAACGGGTGCTAGTTCGGATGTAAAAAGATCTTTAAGTCACTCGTTATTCCCGTCCCGGCATGGTCAATGACAACATCTGATAAATCAACGTTACGAGTTTTCGAGGTATAGATGGAAGATTTATGGTATTTTGCGCATGGGAAACGGAGTCAATGAAACGATGTGCTGTACGATATATGTATACGACAACATTGGCATAGTCCAGTGAATTAAGGGCCGAATTTAAAATAAAACTACAACTCTAAAAGTATTCGATGCAGTATCCGCCGGACCAGAGAAAGAAGAAGACCACCACTGCTTAGGAAAGACCAGGTAAAGAAGGATCTGTCTACAATTGGAATCTCCAATTGCCGTCAAACAGTTAAAAGGAAGAACGACGACGAAGAACACAAGTCTGCTACATGTTCCTGGTCGCCTGTTCAAATTCTGAGATATTGGTACCAAATTCGAAGCAATTTTTCTGCGGCGGTGGCGAATGCACCGAAAACTGTCCATATGATGGTAGCATATAATCAATAAGGAAAAAATGTGACAACGGTAGTAACTTTGCAAGACCGTTCTATAGTTGGGGGCCGCATGTAGACATGATTCGACGAATGGAAATGAAATAACGGTTTTAATTTCCTTTTAGAAACCTTAACCGGGAACTTTAAAACGGAAATGGTTTAAAAAACGGAAGCAGGTTTTCCTATAAATTTTCAGTCAGGCAGTCACTTCCTGTTTCTACTTCCTTTTTACTTTTTCTCGTTAAGCTGGCGATATGAAGATATTGGCAATTACCGGAAGTGTATTTTACCTTTCCCGGTTTACAACTATTTGTCTGGCTTTTCAGCTGGGAATATGGTATCGTTATTTTATTTATGGTCTTTTCCCATGAAAACATTCGGCTTTACTTTACTTGTTGAGCCACGTTATCCATTTTGGAACCGCTTTTTTTTGATTCCGGTCTTGATATATACTAATATCTGATCCTAACTGTGTTCCGCTTCCGTTGCACCATTTCATACGATTCTTTTTCCGTTTCCGGTTTAAAATTTCAAATTTTATATAGATATGGTATCGTTGTTTTATTTCCGGACTCTTCCGCATGTTAATATAAGTAAAGGACCCCAAATAATGGTGAATTCCCTATTAGGTGCAGAAACTGAAGGTAATTTTTCTCCATGCATTTCCTGAACTGCAGAATCACTTTATAGGTGGTAACCTCTTTCTAATTCTACTTATTTCGAAACCGAAAGTTGTATACCGGTTATTATCGAATGGAAATATTTGCAACTACCGGAAGTGGATGCTTGATAAAGTATTGTGTACATAGTACTTTTGATTTCCTGACTAACTTCCGTATCCGTTTCGAAAATGGCGAAAATGGACTGACCCGGGCTATAAACACTCCGTCTTTCTGTATACATATACCAATTTTAAATTCAATATGCTGCTTTCATTTTAATAAAATATTTTACTTGAGGCTTATAAACCAAGCGTCAATCCGTTTGATTGTAACAAGACTTTGCGAGAACAGTGTCTTTGAGATATTCCAACTCGGTTCTAAAATTTATCAAAATAGAACTTCAGCTTTTCCAGGCTAGCTACCGAATATGTGGACCCCTGTGCCCATGACTGACTTTTTATTGAAAATATTAGTCGATTTGTGGGGTCTAGTATCGAAATGCGGAGAGAACAGATTTGATAACTCAATATACTAACATATTCTTGTGTCAGAGATAAGTGAAATCGTGTGAATACTTCTCCAAACCCTCAGAATATAATGATTTCGAACTTGCGGTTGACTTTATATTGTATATTTATAATAAATAAGTCAATATGCGAGATATTATTTTGGCAAAATTAACTAAGCGTAAAATATTGAAAATGCTATAGTTTAAGCCGAAAAAATTTGAATTTACTTGTATACAAAAACAAATATGATTTGACCCATATTCCAAGAGAGCTTTCATAGCACTTCATTCCTAAATATGTTCATGTGTGCATAGAAAAATATATACATATATCTCCATATAAGTAAAACGCTGAGCAATTCTGCCACACAACTTTCCAACAGTTTAACGAAATTAGTCCGTTGTTTCTTTCAATAAACCAGCCGATAATTGAATCACTGTGCTACATACGTCATAAGTGTGCTTGCACAAACACTCAAAGATCCACAAACCGTTAGCTGCTCACAGCTTGTCACTTTCTGCATGTCCTTTAAGTGCTTACTACTCTTCTTACTTTGCGATGTCCTTTTAAGCGTTTTCTTGCTGCTGCTAAGTTTACTTTGCGCCTCGCTCGAGCACCCTAAGGCTTTTAGAGCAAGTCCAGCGCTGGCTTTCACGCACACATCGACCAGCTAGCAACTGATGGCTACTTTCTCTTATGGCTCTGCACTTTCAGCGCTCCGGAGGACTTACCGACAGACACCCACATGCGCGTACTTGCCGCCTCAGTTGGAGTCGTGTGTGCCTTCGTACTTTCAATTACTCTCAATTACGTTGATTAATTTAATAAACATTGACATGTGGCCATGTTGGCATTGGAGTTGACGTTGTCGTTGTTAGCGCTAAAAGCTTTTTAGTAGTTGAAAGTTGCGTGGCGTGCATCGGTTCTTTTACGAACTTCGCAATGTTCTAAAGTTGCTAAAGCTGTGCAGCTTGTGGCGAGCGAAAGAAATTTAAAAGTTGTTTATTTGTTAGATTTACAGGTGTTTCGGTTTACGGGATTTATCGATTTAAATTTGTTAAACAATTTTTGTTTGAGATTTATGTTTCTTAAGAATCAGAAATTAGTTGAGCCAGATCCGGTCTTGCACTAGTTTCCGAACAACATCAAAAAACGGTCTCATTTCGGCAGGCAATGATAAACCCATCAGTGTATTATAGTCTTTAAAAAATATTGTACCATATTTTACGGTTCCGTATATATTAACAAGTCCAACGAATAGGGCCGCTAAGAGAAAAACGCCTCCTCCCTGAGCACCCTGATCGTTCAATATTTGGAGAAAAGAATCTGCAAAAATTTGTCACAGAACACCGAGAACTCTGAGTCTGGAAGTAGTCGTTCCGATCTCTCCCCTTCCATCGGTCAATGCGAATTAAAAATAACTATTTGCTAGCCAGGCTAGAGCTAAGGTTTCTGGTTTTGCTCATTTGTGCATTTCGAACGATTAACTTCTGAAACAGACTCACTAGAGTGCTTTGGAGAAGGCCTTCGACATCCACTAATGAACCGCAGTAATCCCTTGTAACATTCAATTAAATTTTTTTAAGCATGCTGTTTGCTTGATCTTCACAGAGTAAAATTTTTTTGATGTAGAGTTCATATATTGAGATGGGTACTGGTTAATACACTAGATGAATATCTAACCAATTCTTAGGGGATTATGCTACAACCGCACTCATCCAAAAATTATCTCTTTAACTCTTTATTGATAAGACTTTTGCGTTAGAATGAGGTCAGATCTGTTGACTAAAGATTTATTGCGCCAGAAAGAGGATTTCGAAACCTTCCAACTGTCGATGGATCTCACCTTAATTAACGGCAAATGCTCTGTATTTGTTGGGATCAGAAGGGCGTGCTGTATCATGAGCTTCTAATACTGGGTGAAACCATTAATGGAAAATGCTAACGACAACAACTTATCAAATTGAGGCGAGCGATTTAGGAAAAACACATGGAATCAACCGAAGTTGCGACCAGACACGACCAATAATTGTTCATCCTAACAGAGTTTGTCCTCATTTTGCAAGATATATGTAGCTCAAACCTTGCCCCTTCTGGTGGAGCTCCAGCCGCTGCATCTAGTAATCAAACAGGCAGCGAAACATATCATGCTGCTCATGGCAGCAGATGGTTTTAGAGAGGGTAAGATAATGTCGTCTCGATAAATGAAGGCCTTGGGGGAAGACACCCCACCGGGCCCCCTTCTTCCAAGGGACGGCGTTACAAAGAGCGGAAACTTTACAAAATAAGTTTAGTATTACCCTCGGCAGTAAGGCGGAGTGGAGTGATTTCACGCTCGACCTACTACTGACGGGCAGCACTATCCAGTGGTGCACTGACGGCTCGAAAACACCGGAAAGCATTGGAGCAGGCATTGCGAGATTGCATACCAAACCATCCATACCAATGGGTCGTTTTCCGAGCGTCTTTCAATTCAGTGTGCAGAAATCAATCTGCATCGCAACTATCGCAACCAGCTTATCACTATACTCAGCGATAGTCAAGCGGCACTAAAAGCGATCCCAGCTTATGAGTTTAAATCCCTATTAGTGGAGGAGTGTATAGGAAGGCTGAACTGCCTATAAGTTTGCAGCCATGTACACTTGATCTGCCTACTGGGGCGTAAAGGGGTAGCCGGCAATGTTTACCGGGCGACAAACTATCCCACTCTGCGGCAGCTTCCAGGATCATGGGGCCAGAACCCTGCATTCCGATGAGACCCCACACCATAAAGGAGTGGCTCCGCATAGAGAAGAGAGTAGGGAGAACGGCACAGGAAGCAAAAATGCGCTACGCCAAGCTGCTACTAAGAGGTTACAACCTGCCAAGGTTTAGAGATATGAACAACTTTTCCGGAGAAGATTTCCTTATTCTTATCGCGCGATATACAGGGTAATGCAGGCTCAGGAATCCCTTGTGCAACATGGACATAGTCTCTTGCGCAAACTGTTGCTCTTTCGACATGGAAAAGGAGACTCTAGAACACCTGATTCTATATTGCCCAGCAATTTGTAGGCTCAAGACCCTGGAACCAATCTACCGGGCGAATGAACACATCACCTCAGCGCGCCCTGCAAGTTCATGGAGGTATTCAGAATGTTGGACCTTTGTGACCATATGTGATATAGGAGAGGGCACAGTAGACCATAGGTTGCAGTGCAAAACCTCGAAACAGCTGATATCATTCTCTATAGCATACAGCTTCATACGAACTGATCGATCAAAGTTTTATAAGGAATCTTTTGTGTATGGGAATGGTAGTAGAGTATCGGTGCAACTGTAGTTAATGATTTTTTGTACAATATGTCGAGTTAAAGTCTATAATTTTAGTTTATAGCATAGCTACGTTAAAGTTCGTTTAAAGAAATGTGAAGCAAATTTACTAGAAGTATCCTCTATCTTCATTTCGGATTGCTTCTTTCAGTTTTTGGATGCTCAATTTTCAGCATTTAAAACAGAATCTCTGCCGCCTTGCTACCCGACGGCAATCACATCCACCTGTTTCAGCTCAATTACAGTTCGAACGCAAACAAAACAAGGGAAAAAACCAAAAAGCGCAAACTTTGAACCTCAGTAACCTCTTGCAGCGTAATATAGACAAAGCCGAACAAAAACACAAAATGAAAACAAACAAAAGCTGGCTAACAATAATAAAGAACTCCAACTTCATACATCACCTACGCTCAACAACTTCCTTTTCCGCGCCGTGTCGGCATTTAGTTGCACACACACCTTCATACATACACACAGGCAGACAGACAAACATACACGTAACATTTGTTTATGCGCTTTTTACACACCCGCGCCACCACTCGGCGGCGTGCTCTGCTCACCTCATATATCAGTTTTCGCAACATAACGGTATTCAAACAGATTTGTCTTTGCTGTTCTGTGCTTTGCTCAGCACATTCGCTTTTTGTTAGCGTCAAGTGACATTTGAGAAATGACAAAAGTCATTATCATGGTGACTTGACAGGCGACGTCGTGGTTGCCGGCTGCGCTGGCGCTCGCGGTGTTGCTCCAAGTAACGCACCTGTATGCAGCCGAGTGTCTACCGCTGTGCTGCCACCACTTATGAATTGCGTCATTTAACTTTTTGCACTCGCTTGGATTTATATTGTTCCGTTAGTGCCCGCTACCAATCCTGCAGCAAAGGTATTTCCATTGCCATTTACTTTTTACAACCCCATCTACGCAGCGCTTTGGATTTGGCCACCCACTTGACCCTCTAGCACCTATTTGTATACCTGGATTTGGCTGACATATACAAATATTTACCAATATGTGTTCACAGTCCCGGCAGTTTAAGGCGAAGTATGCGCACAAATCCAAAGTTCGAACCTATTTGAAGATCAGTTGGAGTTACTTTAAGGCTACTCTTCTGGTTCTGGTTCTAGCCATCTTTAAAAATACGTCTTCTTCTTCTTCTTAATTGGCGTAGACACCGCTTACGCGATTATAGCCGAGTTAACAACAGCGCGCCAGTCGTTTCTCCTTTTCGCTACGTGGCGCCAATTGTATATTCCAAGCGAAGCCAAGTCCTTCTCCACTTGGTCCTTCCAACGGAGTGGAGTGTCTTCCTCTTCCTCTGCTCCCCCGGCGGGTACTGCGTCGAATACTTTCAGAGCTGGAGCGTTTTTGTCCATCCAGACAACAACCAGTGTAGCCGGTGTCTTTTAATTCGCTGAACTATGTCAATGTCGTGGTATATCTCGTACAGCTCATCGTTCCATCGAATGCGATATTCGCCGTGGCCAACGCGCAAAGGACCATAAATCTTTCGCAGAATTTTTCTCTCGAAAACTCGTAATGTCGACTCCATCGGTTGCTGTCATCGCCCAAGCCTCTGCACCATATAGCAGGACGGGAATTATGAGCGACTTATGGAGTTTGGTTTTTGTTTGTCGAGTGAGGACTTTGCTTCTCAATTGCCTACTCAGTCCGAAGTAGCACCTGTTGGCAAGAGCAATCCTGCGTTGGATTTCCAGGCTGACATTATTAGTGGTGTTAATGCTGGTTTAAAAATACGTGCAGCTCTGAAAACGGCATGAAAAATTGTCTACTTAAAAACTTCAAAAAGGTTGGATTCGATTTCTGATCCATGGACCGCAATTGGAAAATTATGTATATGCAGTCCTTTGTGAAGCCTAAAATTATAACTCCTCTATCCGATCTTATATGTTGGCAAAGAGTGTTGTGGCGTTTAATTTCTTTTCGGTTGGACACTGCGAGCCTTCAAGCGTTTAAGCCTTGGTTTCGTAAATGCCGTAAAATTAAAAGGCTGGTCTTCATTTGTTTCCTCCTAGTTTTCTTCTATACAGCTTTTGCAGATGACAACCGGTAAAATTCTCAAACTTACAGCGTGGACGCCGATAGGGCAATTGCTTGTTAGAACCTCCACAAGAAGGGAGGAGCTAGGCTTACCGAGGACAAAGAGCTCACTTGATCACTTCCAATCAATCCTGGGTAAAAAGGGTATGGCTCAGCGTTGTCCTAGCTGCCACCAGCCCGCTAATCAGTAGTAGAAAATACGAGAAGAGTAAAGCACCGACCCGTTCCAATTTTACTGATAGCGCGCCCAGTATGCCTTTCATTGCCAGCTTTTCATGAACCGGCGATTTCGCTTTGGCCTGGTACCTCTACTAGTCTTATCACCAAGTGCTGGTTGCCATTGATAACCTAACCTAACTTAAATAACTGGCAACCCTCCGCAAAGTGGAATTAGAAAGGAAAATTGCGGCTCATCATTATTTCAAGAGAAGTATTGACGAATTGCAATAATACACACAGAAAAAACTTCGGAGACCTTATGAAATATTTATATACATAATCAGCCCGATGAGCTGAGTCGATTTAGTCATGCCCACCTCTTTCTCTCTCCAATGAACTGCTCATTTAACGAAATCATTACTAACGGTCCTTTACAGCATATAGCAGTCATACAACTGACTGATCAAAGTAAAGTCCTTATAAGGAAAACTCTTTTATTTGATAAGATATTTTAAGAAAATTTCGCCGCGTTTGTTGTACAAGGCGACCGTACAATCTTCGAACAAATTGCTCATATCGGACCACTATAGCATATAGGTGTCGTATAAATGGACCGATCGGACTCACTTTTTTGTAAGGAAACCTTTTTATTTGACAAGGCATCATAAATTTGGTAAAAGTTATTGCCCAAGGCAACTCTACAATCTTCGAAGAAATTGCTTAGATCGCACAACTATAGCATACAAACTGACTGATCGGACTCAAGTTCTTTAAGGGTAAACATAAAGCAGTGATTATATGCGATATGTAACACAGTACCTTAAATATTACCTATAAATTACCTAATTTATGGCTGCAGCTCGAGCTGTTTTATATTAATTTTGTTTCCTCTTCGTATTTGAGAACTATGTAGCTCTAAACTATAGTAAGTGTATACTAAAGTGGACAGCTGATATATCAAAGTACAACGGGTATTAAACTAGTAACGGTTCTTACTGCACTCAAATCTGTACCACTGCTGCATCAGTAGCTTCCCCTACTGGGCGCTAGCACACCTCAATCCTTTCCGGCTATTTGTGTTTTCCGCTTTACGCTATTTAACTCCACTGTTATGCTACTTCGTTCAGTATGGAATGTTGTGTGTGTTTGTGGCTTTGTTTTTCCACCGTCATATATACTACTTATATGTGTTTGTTAACAAGAGGATATCCTTCATTCTGATTTATGCGTCAGCCTTTTTCTTCACTATACTGCTTTTTGCCAACCTTATATCCACATTTAAACCTCCAACTTGAGGCCATTGCTGCTGCAGTTCTTATTATGACTTCTTTCTTTGCCGCATTTTGCTCACTTGCTACACTATTTCGTTGCAACAATCTGCCTGCTTTAAGTTCGCAGTTGTTTTGTTTCATGCCAGTTTACCCAAAACCCCCGCCCACGACAGTCGGTAGCTCCGTTTCATAGTCATTGTTATTGTCTCTGTGCGCACTGCATCACAAGTGCAATTGTTGGTGGCGTTAAGTGTCATTGGCAGCAGCTGAAATGTTGCAAGTAGCCTGCCGCTTTTATTTCAACACACTCGACGACAACTCGTATGCCGTATGATGCGCTTCACGATTTTATTGTCCGAAACTATGCAGCTACATTGAGATTATGTGCAAATCGAGTGCATGCCATCATTAAGTGCAACTCTGAATTTCGCATAAACTTAAGTTAATGGAGCCAATGCCTCGGAATTTTTATGATAAAGTTTTCAGTCGGTTAAACGATTTGTTGTTACGGTGAAAATGATAGCCAGGGCTCAAGTGAATCTGAATCGCTTCTCCAATGTATCGATAAATGTAGTGGATTCCCTGACCAGGAAGTTTATGATTTTCATTTTTCTCTATTAAGAGCTGTATGGATCTGTGGGTAGAATGTGTAAATAGTTTTCAAACTCAAGACAAAAGAGGGGAATGCTGAAAATGTTTCAACAATAATGTAATACCATCATTGGGGCCCATTCAGCATATACCAAAAATGGGCAAATGGGGTTAGTGATGCGAATATATAGCCTATCCCTCCCAAATGTCAACCACACTTTCGCGCGGTACCCCCTGTTCACTACGAACGTGGCTCTTACGACCGAGTAAAGCCGGTATCACCTTAGCATCTGCGAGGAGGAAACTCCTACGCCATTGCCTGCCTAGAGGCGAAACCCGCAGCTCCGGAACTAGGCTCGGATGCAGAAGGCTAATAACCTACTCATCTTAAACCCTCTTATTCCCGAAACCGAAGTAAACAAAGTTAAGATTAGGCACGATAAATTGATGACGCCCTTCAGCATGAAAAATGGATTACGAATAGCAACCTGGAATGTATGTTCATTGTTAGAACCAATTAAACTATCGCAACTTTTTTAAAAAATTTAAACGCTACAAACTCATTCTTCTTGGTCTTTGTGAGGTTAGATGGGCTGACTCGAGCGAAGTTACAAGAACTTCCGGCGAAAAATTAATTTCTCTGGAAACAAACCCACACAAAGAAGAGAGAATGGCGTCGGATTTCTTCTCTCTAAGTTAGCCTCTGCTCCGCTTAAAGAATGGATAGCTCACTCTGATAGAATCATCTCAGTGAGGCTGCGCACAAGAGCTAGAAACATGACTATAGTACAAAGCTATGCTCCAACGAATGTAGCAGAAGTGGAAGTTAAGGTAGCTTTTTATAGTTGCCTCACAAAAGTCATGAGTGAAATCAATATATCAATAATCTTAATGGGTGATATGAATACCCAAGTTGGTCATCACAATAAGGGGTTAGAGGGGACGATGGGCCGGCATGGATTCAAAGAATATAAACGAAAATCCTGGATTTCAGACTCCACTTGGTGGTTAATAAACGAACGCAGAGAAATAAAAAATCAGTTCAATTCCGCTAAGACGAGATTCGCCAAGGCGGCACTACAGCATACTTAAAGCAAAACCGACAAGCTGATAAAGAAAAACGCTAAAACGGATATACGAGTCTGGAGTGACAATTTAGCTAGAAAAGCGCAGGAGGCCGCGTAAACGTACCGCACTCGTGACCTGTATCAAACGATAAGGCAACTGACAAACGCAACACTCAAATTCAAAATCAAATAGACATGACGATCGAGTTGAAATTAGATTTAATGGCCATGCCTCTTCGGACCCGAAGAAGTGCGCGAGACAAATCTAAGTTTATCAGTCAACCACACAACGCTATTTGAAGATATCAAAAAATCTACGCTACCTCCAAGGCTGAAGAGGTGGACTATGAACTACCTGAGCGGTCGACAATCATCCATTGCATGATAATGACCCTAATATTGCAGTCGATGGCGTTAAAATTCCGACTGTCAATTACCCTAAGATTTTAAGTGTGGCATTCGAAAGCCTGTGCTCCTTCACTCCTCACACGGCCGCGATTATTGCCAAAGTACAGTACAAGGCAATCGCCGGTCTTAACTACGCCGCACCAATATGGTCGCCTGGATGCAGTGAAACACAGGCGAGGTAGCTACAGATATGTCAGAATACTGCACTCCGGACTATAACTGGATGTTTCCTGATGTCTCTTGATGTTTTCCATCAAACATCTGCATAGCGAGGTCTGTATACTCCCAGTTAAGGAGCATAATGAACTTTTCGTCTTTTCGTGGATCTACCCTTTAATGATTCCACTAGATACCTATTTTGCTTGATTGTGTATCTTAATCTTCACATATTTCACACTTATAAATTTTAAGAACATTTATCCCAATTTTTTAATCTAAGTTTGCTGGTAACGTGTGAGATTACTCCAACTATAGGGAGTTTTTTTAAGTTCGGCTTCTTTTTCGGTGATTATAGTCACAATGGTTTCACTAGGAATGATATCTCGTAAGAGAATTCAAGACGGCTTGACGCTCAAAAGTGGTTAGAGAGTACTTCATTTCGTTATCTAAGGCTATAACTGTGATTTTCAGAGCCTGTCAGTTTATAGCTGGACCAGTTGAAAAAATCTCTAGGTAGCTATGGATTATGGATCGGAATTCCTTTCAAATAAAGGTGGATCTTTGTAATTGGAGTAGCGGTGTTTCAAATTTGGTCAAGAACACTTAAGTCGTCACTGGAAACCTGCCTGACGCCAGAGGTGAAGAACACAGCTTATAACACTTTTTAACTATAAAAGATTGAAGGGGCTCATGTATAGACTAACACCTTGCATAACTCTGCTTATCAGATGTAAGTTCAATTATGACATAAGGTGATCAATAATGGAAAACAAAGCCTCGGTAAGGCGTATGGAATGCACACAAAGAGCAGTTAGTATACATATGTATCAGTGGGGCTCTTAGAACAAGCCCCAATTCATTAACTAAAACTTATTTTATATTTACTGGCCATATAATTCTTAAGTATTGGCAGCGAAGTCGTCTCTTAAACTAAAGGAATTCCTTCTATTAACTACCCATTACCACGAATTTTCGTAATTTGGTACTCAATTTTGCCTTTCCCTTCGGAAAAAAGTAATATAACTTTGACGGAGACAAAGACACAGATCTTATATCTATATGGACGGTTCTAAATTGGATAATTGAGTGGTGCTGTCTTTTCAGCAAAAGTAGATACCAGAATTGCCTTCCGACTACCAGATCACTTCACAGTAATTAAATAAAGTCTTCTTGTTCTGACAAGGCGGATTCTAACAAAATTAATTTATTTGAAATCACTACAGTTTCCAAGGGTTTTGTCGAACATAGAGAACATGCAAATGGGTTCCAGAACTTAGTGATATGCCTGGTAACTGTGAAGCAGAAAAACAAGTGAAAGCGGAAATCATTCTACCATTAGAATCCGATGAACTCCTTCTGCTAATCTATTCCTGATTGCTCAACTAGCGGTCAAACATGGAATGAATGGAATATGGCCCGCACATGTCGGCTATTGAAATGCAAAAGAGATGGTATAAGAACCCAAGTAGAAGAGCTAACAGCTGGCTGTCTTATTGGTAGCCATGCTAGCAGGCTAGAGATACTATACCACGATTACTGTTGAAACTGTCAAGAGGTAGAAGAAGAAGTTACTATAGAGCGCCTTCTGTGCGAATGCAAGGCTGGATACCTTACCTACTTACAGAATATCTATAATACGTTGTGAGTCTTCTTGTACTGATAGGACCCTACACTTCTCTGTTAACCATAAATTTCCCAAGAGTTGCAGAAGAGCATCGAGCAATTGTACAAGCGCCAATTACTGCACCAAAAACGGTTGCCTTGCAGCACCAGCACTTGAATGCTGAAATAATCAACCCTGTGAATTTAACATATTCACTCCGATTCCGACTCACACTTCCCAGTGCAATGATTTATGATGTTGCTAATGCTCAAATATAATAAACATAATTTTAATAAGCTCTATATGCGAGCATTCAACACGCCCACTATTGCCTCGAGCGGTACAACATGCAAGGAAGTTATAATGTGTGCGCGCCAAAAAATATGCAACAATTTGTAGACAAGCCTACATAAGCGCAACGAAGCTTGTAGCAGGGATGTGAGGAAAGCGTTGAAAATTGCTGTTGATAAATTTGCTAACCTGCCCCCTACCCTTTCACTGCCTGCCAAAAGCGGGTTTCGAAGTAATTTTTTCATAAGTTTACTCGCTTGAGTTGGTACAAAAGTGTGTCGCCTTTGCTTTCGTTGTAGGCGGCACAGAAAGGTGTTGTTGCCGGTGCTGGTGTTGGTAAATGCGTTTTCGTGTCAAAACTAATTTAATGTACATTGCAACGCTGTGGAAATAACGGTGAAAGAGTAATATATGGGGGGCATTCTAACGGTGTTTTGTTGACACCCCCAAAAATAGTGGCAGCAACCCTCAAAGCAAAGGCTGTTCCAAGCTCACATGTATATATTTGTCTATGTTGTTATGCATGACACACGTTGTTGCATGTTGGGTTGTTGTAGCATACACACGCTAATGCACATTTACACCTAATAAAATTATAATCATTTTATTTTTCACACTGCCTTTAGTCAACTCACACACATTAAGTCGAAAGAATGGCGCATACAAACGCATATAGCTTTATGTATGTTTATATTAGGGTGGGTCAAAAATACGTTTAATTTTTTCTTTTAGATACCGTGAAAATATCATCTGAAATTTTTTTGAACTACCCTTATGTATGGTATGTATATATATATATATACATATATATATAATGTATTGTCAAAAAAGTCTTGCGGTATTTTTATTGATTTTTTTTTTTGAAATTGAAATTTATTTTTGATGACTTCATGCCCAGCTCTTGACCGATGCTACGGCTGCTACTACGCCGGTCTCTTTCGACCAATTCAGCGATTTTATCGCAATTTTCGACGACAGGCCTTCCGGAGCGTCGTCTTCGACCATCTCTACACCAGAACGAAAACGTTGAAACCATCGTTGTGCGGTGGAAATGGAAACTGTATCCGGTCCATAAACTGCACAAATTTTATTGGCGGCTTAAGATGCATTTTTGCCTTTATCGTAGTAGTACTGTAAAATATGCCGTATTTTCTCTTTATTTTGCTCCATGTTTGCGACGCTATACCTCACGAACGACTTAAATGAAACGACAATCAATGAAACACATGTTAGCGCGTGAAATGAGCTTTCCAAAAAGGTATAGCGTGACCCGATGCGACGAATAAAACTAGAACTACGCGCTTTCAGCGCCAACTAGCGAAAATACCGCAAGACTTTTTTGACAACCTAATATAATGCACAGTACAATAAGAAAGAAGCAGCCTCTTTTTGGTAAAAGCAAACTGCTTAAAGAAAATACCCAATGTCTGGGGCACATATACATATAAGTACATATGTGTATATATATGCATACATATGTACAAACTTGTTTTAAAGACATATGCACAAATATACAAATAGATGCTTCTTTGCCTCCCTGACTTGCATTAGCGCGACGCTCGCCGAAAATTCAATTTCACGCCTTGTGTCAGTAAAATTTTTCGTAGCATATTTAAGGGCGCATTGACCTGCCATGCGTGGTTGCACTTTGATGAATCTCTGGAGACTTTGGTTGATTTGATTTATGACCAGAATATTAATTTTGTTGTTGACGAAATTGAAACATCTTTAGATTGTGGATGCCAGAAGAAAGAAAAACAACAAACCCATAAATAAATAATGAAGAACGAAACTGAAAATTTGACCGAAAAGAAGCTTTACAACAACAAATATTGTCTACAATATTATGAGAATACACCAGCTATGAGTATGTAGCGATTTCAGCGCTTGGAGGATATAATGGCTACAAAAATGCATAAGGTGTGTAAGTAAATGCGTATTCACTGCCATAAATGCAGTTTTAAAACCGAAGACGGCAGACAGTCTAAAATTTATATATATATATATGTGGCAACCTCGAAGGATCATTACGGCGTTAATTTAATCTTCGGCGCAGCACTCTTAAATTACAACTCTACCTAACTCCTAAAGGCAGCACTATCATATGTTTGCAATCTTTCATTCCTTTTATTATTACATTCTTACTAGCTCTTAAGTTATAACGAATAAGAAATAAATCTCTTTTGCGATTGGACGTCAAGCATAACGCATCTTCTTCACTTGTTCCCACATATATATATATATATATATACAAAGCAGATTAGGATAAAATGATTTCGTAACTAAAGGGATAAGACAGTATGGTATGAGTTTGGGAGTTGAATTCGGCACTCTGTTACTAGGCGTATCCAATGATTTATTAATTCGATCATCTTAGAACGACGCTTTGGACATATTTTTCTTTTTTATAAGTTTTGGAAGAAATTATCTTATTACTAAGGTATTTGAAACCAGCTATAATCTAAATAATCTCGTTTCAGTGAGTTTTCCTCACAACTGCCTTGCCACATTTTCCCATATTTCTGAGAATTTGTGAACTCCATTCACAAAGAACTGCGCCGGCTTAGTGGCTTAGAATGAAGTAAGCCAATTTTTTATTCTTGCACTGATGTGATTCGCAATCCAGTGTGGCCATTCAATAGCGACCGTAACAAATGGTAGTAAAAGAATACAAGGTCTGGGCTTTAAGGTGGATGAGGCTAAATTTCCCAGCCGCTATTTTCAACTAGTTTTTAACCAGTCTTTCGACATGAAATCGAGTGTTTTTATTATGGAAAATTATTGCTTCGTGCCTAGTCGCGAATTCCAGAAGTTTTCCTGCAATTGCTCGCTGTAATTTGATGGATTGTCATGAGTATCGTACCTCAGTAATGGTTTCTCCCGGTTTTTGAGCTCATAAACAATAAAGGCACTTCGAAACCCAGCAATACTGAGGCTTACCTTAAGAAATTCGGTTTGGTTGGAGAGGTTTCACATATACCAATAATCATGTGAGACTATCTCTTGGCAAACAGTACGAATATAGTTATAGACAAAACAGCTAAGCTGTGCTCGAGCACTTAGCTTAATTACTGTCTCCTTATTCCAATAAAATAGTTCAATATTATAAAGGATTTTGCTACTTTAGTCAGTTGAAGCGCTTTAAGAAACAATTATATACCACGTATTAAACTGAGTCTGTGACAGACAGGTAAGAACTCAGCAGTGATCTCATCCTCATACTCAGCGTACAATCTCTTTTGAAGTAAAACCATAGAGGAAAAGAATTTTGTAGATGTGATAGAATTAAAAAACTTTGAAATACTGAGAAAGCTCGGAATGGTATGATGAATTCATTTTTTTATAGCCTCACTTCCAAGACACATATTCCTTTTCCTTTTTCTTCTCCTAGATTTGTAATGTAAATGCTCCAGCTACTAATCGAGTCATTAGTAGAGTGCCGGCTTTTTTTCTGCTTTCGTAACTCCCAACTGCTCTTTGTTCGCAACTTTCGAAACCCCAAGTGAAACTAACTGCTCCCTTCCAGGACTTTCCAAAGCAAAAAATACCTCTTTTCAGCCTGCTACCGCCGTGAGTTAAGCAAGTTAGATAGTTTAGACATACAGTCTCTGCAATTAATACGATGAAACGTTCAAGATGGTATATCTGTAGTTGAATGCATTTTTTGACATCGTAATAAAGTTCGAAAACATACACCACTCGCAAACTCTTTTCTTCAAATACCAAAGTGCCACAATTTCGGATCAACTTGGTGAGACATATAGGATTTTGTAGGGTAAGAATTTTAATGAGAAATTGATAAACATTTCCACGGTGGCGACTTCTTTTCCTTTATGCTTTTCAGTAAGTTTCATAAAGATATTACGGGCTGCTATATATATTCTGGCCTATGGCAACACTAAGTGTTGCCAGGTGCAGTCTGACATTTCCATTGGAAAGTTTGACATTTTTTAGCATAACATCACTCAGAACGTTTTGTCATTTAATCGTGAATTGTTTTATTTACAGGGAATTAAAAAATTCATCTCGGCCAAAAAATGGAATTAACTCGTGAACATTTTCGTGCGATTATTTTTCACAACATTCGACGTGGATTATCACGACAAGAGTGCATCGATGCACTAAAATCTTTGTATGGCTATGAAGCACCATCCTATAGCACTGTGAAAAACTGCTACAACGAATTCAGTCGTGGCCGACGCTCGCTCAAAGACGAATTCCGTGAAGGTCGTCCAAAAACAGCCGTTGTGCCAGAAAACATCGCTGCCGTACGTGAACTGATAATGCAAGACCGTCATGTAACATACCTTCAGGTAGAGGCATGCCTATGCATTTCTCCCACCAGCATACATTCGATATTGCATGAACACCTGGCCGTAAAAGAGGTTTGTTCTCGTTGGATCTCGCACAGTTTGACAATCGCTCAAACAAAGGCTCGTGTGGATTGGTGTAAAGAAATGCTGAAAAAATACGATCGCGGTGCTTCAAAAGACGTTTATAAGATCGTCACAGGTGACGAATCATGGATCTATGCGTATGAGCCCGAAACAAAACAGCAATCGACCGTGTGGGTCTTCCAAGACGAGCCAAATCCAACGAAAGTTGTTCGTGGAAGAAGCACTTCGAAGCAAATGGTCGCCTGTTTCTTCGGCAAAACCGGTCATGTGGCGACTGTTCTGCTTGAGCAACGTAGGACGGTCAGTTTTGAGTGGTACACCACCATTTGTTTGCCTGAAGTCTTCGGAGAAATTCGAAAAACGAACAAGGGAAGACGAATCATTGTGCACCATGACAATGCGAGCTCTCACACATCGGCTCAAACCAGCGCCTTTCTGACCGGCCAAAACGTCGAATTGATGGGTCATCCGCCGTACAGCCCCAACTTGGCACCTAATGACTTCTTTTTATTCCCACACATCAAGAAAATAATGGGTGGTCAACGATTTTCGTCGCCAGAGGATGCTGTTGAAGCATTCAAAAACCATATTTTCGAGGTGCCTCAGTTGGAGTGGAAAAAGTGCTTCGAAAATTGGTTTGAGCGCATGCAAAAGTATATAAATCTTAATGGAGAATATTTTGAAAAACAAGAAAACCATTTTCGTTGATAAATACTTCTATTTTCATTATTAGGCCAGAAATATATGTATATAGGGGCCCTCGTATGTGACCGTTATGAATCCGGATTTTTCGCAGAAGAATTCTGTTAAAGACTACTTCAGCTTCGGTACTCTTCTGGTAGAAGATCTAATCACGACAAGATACCACTTCCCGAGAAGGTTACTAAATAAAGGTATCAAAGTGGTAGAAAGACCTCCACCGTCTTGAAAACAAAGATTTCAAAAATTTCATTTGCTACGAGCTCAGTAACTAAGAAAAGTCCTGCTTGTAGCATTATAACTTCTCCATTCGCGGTAAATAGAAGAAAAGAGTAATCAAGTTTGCTCTTTAATGCCACAAAAAGCCGTTAGGTGTAATAAATTTAAAATATTTCGAGAATCTACAAGTGCAAATGCAGAAATATATTTATATATATACAATTCTCAAGCTCACCAGCATCTCCAGCTAAAATCTCAGATCCATTCTACCCTCCAAAAGTACTAACTGACCTCCTCACTTGCTCTGCATTGTGCATAATAACACATTTTCGTAATTACGCAGCCGCAAAATTACATTTACGAGGTGTGGCGGGGCGACGCTGTGCCGGTGTCGCCAGCACAATAGCCGCTACCTGCCCGAAGGTTAGCAAGTTAAACCAACAACTAGTCAGTTTGCGCTGGCAGCAGCTTTATCAGTAGTTGTAGCTGTTGCTGGTGCTCTTGTCGCTGTGGCTTAAGCTGCGGCGCTGCTGTTGGCGGTCGGTGCTGTTCGGTAATCCAACTGGATCCATGTTTAACTGAATAAGTTGCACTACCGGGTGCCGTACATATTATTAAATGGCGCACGTTACAACTAAGCAACAACACTAACAACAGCACAAACACATGGTTTAGTAAAATTATGACATATACAGTTATGCGCTGCACGAAATCTCGCCAAAGTGAGCAACAGACGCGTTATGTCGTTGGCAAGCTGAGGTCGTTGTGTTGGCGGTCGGATTGGTGTTGCAGCTGCGGGCGCACTCGCCGGCCATTTAGTTTAATGTACACATGTTTAGCTGTTTATAAATATCGTGCATGATGCCTTCAAAGGTGAGTGTGTTAGGTGGGTTGGGAAAACTATTTGACATTCTCTTTGGCATGCGTTAGGATGAAGGCAGCAGCATGGTACTGATGATTGGCCAGTTAGGAATATATAATATCTTCAGAATTTTTGTTTGGTTAGCAGCTTTAAATTGTGGATAACCTTCATTTTTCGGGCGGAGAAGAATAAAAACATTGCCAAGGAACTTTTCTTCTTTACAAACCTATAGATTTCGATATACTATATATTGAGATTAATTCAACAATATTTATTTTGTCGCCTTCAAAGTAGTCCCCACCAGTTGTAATACACTTATGCCAACGATTTTTCCAGACTTTGAAACACTTTTCATAAGCACTTTTTGGGATGGCCTTCAGCTCCTTCAGCGAATTTTGCTTTATCTCTTCGACCGACTGAAAACGGGTTCCACGGAGAGACAATTTCTGTTTGAGGAACAAGAAAAAATCACACGGAGCCGTATCTGATGATACGTTGATTATTCGATGGTATTCACTTACCTGGCTCGATGCGATGTTGCATTATTATCGTGTAAAATACATAAATTGTTCCGTCACAACTTCTTATTGAGCGTTTGTTTCCCTGAAAAAAATGCATGATGCACCAAACCACGAAATCCATTTCGCATCGGCAGTTATAAGGCTCTCCATGAATGTGGAATCGATATTCGTACGAAGAAACATGTCCAAAGTGAGCCATTTAAGGTACACTTTTGGAAAACAATTCAGCTTTATCGAGCGAGTCGAGCAAGAACGTATTTCATACCTAAAATATTCAGCAAAATCATTCAAACGGACTAGTGAGAGATGTCGAGCCAGTGGCGTAGCTACAACTTCGGGCGCCCGGCGCCAAGTATGTTCTGCCGCCTCCCTTTATCTACCTACCTACAAGTTTCATGAGGTGGTTCGAACAAAAGTGAATTTTTACAAAATACCTTCGATATTAAGTATTCTGAAGTTCCACA
The DNA here is from genome assembly GCF_016617805.1 of Bactrocera tryoni. NCBI lineage: Eukaryota > Metazoa > Arthropoda > Insecta > Diptera > Tephritidae > Bactrocera > Bactrocera tryoni. The sequence continues at coordinate 66,511,769 of NC_052502.1, read as the reverse complement.
ATTCTCACAATACGGTTTTTGAGGAAATTGATAGTAAATTTACAAGACATCTTTTTAAAAGCCATAGAAAAAACCCATTTTCTCCCTATATCTTGTACACTTTTGACACAATTTGCAGGCATTTTTGCCCGAATTGGAGTTTTTAAATACCATTTTGCCGCCACCAAGACGTTGCGCCCGGGGCGACGGCCCGCTTCGCCCCCCCTCCTAGCTACGCCACTGAGTCGAGCTGTCTTGCCATTTCTCTAACAATTCCCTGACGATTTTCAAGTACCTTATCCTTTACTTTTCTAATATTTTCATCAGTTGAAGAGGTCGAAGGTTGTCCAAAAAGTGGCTTCAATGAACTCTAGACCGCCTTTGAAGGCTTCGTACCACTCCGTGGGCTTGTGTTTGTGATAAAACTGAATTATCGTAAGCGCTTCCCAACATTCACAACGATTCCGCAGACGAAACTTGGTTAGAAATACAAAATTTGAAACACATTCTTTGTTCCACATTTTTATTGTAAAAATCGTAACGCACTTATGAGGTGTATCGACTTAAGCAGCTGCTGTAAACAAACTGGTTGACAGATCGTGCTCATGTTTGCCATATTAATTAAGAAAAGTCCTTCTTACTTGTCAAAATAGATATTTTTGAAATATCATTAATTCGGGGAGTTTAGTTAGAATTGTTATTATGTTGCCACTACTCGAGGGTTTCGCATTTCCTGTCTGAAACTTTAGCATAAGTAATAGAAGATCTGAACATGATACAAATGTGGTACGATAAAGTTTACACATGACACCATTGCTTCGCCAAATCAAAGTTAGTTCATCTCTTCCGTTTCCTTTTATTTGCCTACAGAACTTCTCTTGCTGCACAAGAGTGAAGGAAATTTGAGTAACATTTTGCCTGAATATACTAATCTCAAAGGTGGATACTTTAAATCCGCTGTTTAGGCTAGATGTCTGCATATCATGAGTGTCTTGGTTATTAATTCCCCAAGCCAATTCCACAGTAAGGTTGAGTCTGATTTGAGACCTTGAAATTTTACCTCTTTTGACACCTGCAACTCCCTGCCACCAAGTGTCAGAGACCTAAAACCCGGTAGAGATTTTCACTATGTAAAAGTGACGACGTTTGTTTTTGACGAGTTGTTATTTAACCCTACCATATTGCGTAATCCGGTGGCTGGACTTAAGCACCTTTGTACTGTGGCGCAGAGAACATTCCCAAATTTATCTTGCGTCGTTATGACAATGTCATCGGCATACCACTAGCACCGAACCCCATTGTTTGTGAGCAACTCAATTAGCTCATCTATTACTAGGCTGCATAGTAGGGGGATTGGAACTCCACCCTGTGGGTAACCACTCGTAGAACCAAGACGAATCTTACTTTCCCCACAGTATTTGACCGTATATTCATTAGGTATATCGAATATCTGATATATTTGCTGTAGAAAAAGCTTGGGAAACTTAGCTTAAACCTACAATAATTAATTTAAAATGTTTAGAAAGAGAGTATTTTAACTTTAACTGTGTACTCGTCGTAAAGCCTGAACTTCTCACTTATTTGTCACAGCAAGATCTTGAGAAAAACTTAGAGCTTTTAAGCTACAAAAGCTTCATGAACGCAGTTAACATAAAATAGTGAAGTAAAGAAGGACTTTAAGTCATCTTCAAGTGGTTGTACCATCTGTTCTTGACCGAGCAAGCATTTGTCAAGCAAGTTCAAATTTTTTTTCTTGCCAGTAAACTCATTTAAAGCTGTTATTACGTAAAAGCAACGGAATTTTGTATACCTTACCTTGAAATTATTTCAGCAATATCTTCTTCTCCTTTGCGATACCAAGCTGCCGTTCCCTTATTATTAAAAACTAACAAATAATTGCTTTGGCACTCGGGCGCAATACGAATCAACGATTTATTTTATGGCGAAAAGCGCTAAAATATCACCCAACATTTCACATTAAAATGTCTAAACTAACTGCGTATATGTATGTATATCACGTATATTCCTAAATGAAACTACAAGTTGATTTACATTTCGCAGTAGCTAATTAAAATAATTCGCATTTAGTTAATAACGCCCTAAGCTATGCTACAATTTACCACACAGCAGCAGAGAAATAAATATTTCCATGTTAAAATAGAAATATATATAAATATATGTATATATACATATGTATGTGTGTGTCTATGAGTGCTTGTATGCATATTTGCGGATGTGTTTTTGCGGTGTGTTCGAGCGCAACCGAAAATGTGCAAACTTTTTAGCCTCACCGCCGCCACTAAGCAGAAATGTTTACAGATTTACACATTTACACAAAACCAAACAAACAAGCCACATACTAAAACATCAAATACATATAAGGAGAGCGAGAGCGTGTATGAGAGAGCCTGAGTGCGACAATGCGGCAGGCTGTGAGGTGTAGTGTGCTTACCGGCGCAAATAAATTGTTACGCGTTTGATTAGAATGCGCCAAATAAATGCTAATGAAAATTTGCTGCAAAAAATCGCATGAATTTGGCATTTGGAAATTCCAGCGGTAATTAATGAAAACGCTGCAGAAATAGCAGCATTTCATTTGGCCGTTTGTTGGCGAGTGTGCGTTTGATTTGGCGGCTTTTACACTTGCTCTAATCGTCGACATGTAGGCGCGGTGCCACAATGTGTAATTGACGCCTAAATTTATATAGTGGCAGCGGTCCAATAGAAATCAAGTGCTGAATAAAACGAGCTGCGATATACCACCTCTATACGGTCTTCCATGAAAACAGCATCGAATAGTAACGGGTTGAGTTGAATGCTAAACTTTTTGAGGCATCGAAAAAACTAACATCTGTAGGCAGCGCAGTGGATGATTGTTGTGAATTGTTGCAGAAAAAAAGCTGGAAAACATTTTCATAGACCACCTGGACCACTAAGGACTCCGGACCCGGGAGTATTTATACCCGATCTCCTCCCTGCCTCCTTTACTGTCTCTAGGCGTCTTTTCGCTTTAGTTTTAGCTTAATTTTCGGCTTCCCAATTTCAAAGCGCTGACTGTCGAAAACAATTTTAAGCGAACTGTACAAATGTATGCAATTAAAATTTGCGTATTTTCTCGATTGCCTATGTGGGGTCATTAGAAGAACTATGTCCAAAATATAAATTAACCCAGCAGGGAATTAGGCAGTATCGAACCAAAGCTAGAGGTTATTATTTGTTAAACATGAATCTAAAAAAGACAAGTGGCTGTTGATGAAATGGTGTTCCCAGAATGCCTTCTAGAATATTGCCGCGCCAGTAGATCCTACTCTCATGAAAACGGGCTGCCAGTCAGTTTTTTCATGAATGTCTTCTAGAATGTTGCCGCGCCAGTAGATCCTACTCTCATGAAAACGGGCTGCCAGTCAGTTTTTTTCATCAGTGAGAGTCACAGCAAACCAGTGGCGTAGCTACAACTTCGGGCGCCCGGGGCCAAGGATGTTTTGCCGCCCCCTTTATCTACCTACCTACAAGTTCCACCTAATGAAACTTCGAACAAAAGTGAATTTTTACAAAATATCTTCGATATAAAGTATATAAAATCTAGGAACTAGAAGTCAAAGCCAAAAATAAGTGCGAACAGTGGGTTGTTACTATTATCAAGAGAATTCGGAAGAAGCGAAATATGTCTGGGGAAATATCCGAGGATGCTGGTTTGAATTCAGAAGAAGAAATGCGTCGCTGTATGATCGAAATTCTGGATAAGCTATCAATGGAAATATCCGCCCGTTTCACCAATTTGGAAAAGCTTAATGACCGTTTTGGTTTTCTTTGTGATTTTGAACAAATTATAGAACTAACCAGACACTTATACAATGACAAACTCGTCGAAATTATAGAAAAATGCCAGCAACTTGCCGAATCCTATCCAGATGACTTGGATAACGAAGATTTATACAGTGACATCCAAGACGTCCTACTTTTATTAAAGTGAGCGAAGAAAAACGAAGAACAAATTGGATTTTCGTCAGAAAAAGTTTTATTATGCATTTCTTCAATGGGACTGGAAGCCTACAAGACGTTAGCGACAGCTTTAAGAATACTACTCAGTATACCTGTATCAGTTGCATCTTGTGAAAGATCTTTTAGCAAACTTAAATTGATCAAATCTTACATGAGATCGACCATGAGTCAGAGTAGACTGTCCAATCTTGCGATACTCTCAATAGAATGTGAAACTGCTTCAACTTTAAATTACAATGATATGATATGTGATTTTGCAGCGATCAAAGCTAGAAAAGTGCATATTTAAGTTCTATTACTATTTTTAAGAAAGATATAAGCCAAAAGATATAAGACAAATTCAAAGACTGAAGAGTATTCGAGTAAAAATTAATATTTTTCATTGTTATTCAGATTATTACATTGTGAGTGTACAACTCTTTGTCTTATATAATAAATTTTGTAAAAAAATTTGTTGAAGTATTTTTCTGAATATTAAAAAACAGTGAAGATCGTTTTGCCGCCCCCAAGACGTTGCGCCCGGGGCGACGGCCCTCCTCGCACGCCCCTAGCTACACCACTGCAGCAAACTGAAGTAGTTGTTAGGTTAGAATATTAATAGTCGTTTCAATTGAGCTCAGTGACGCAGAGAAAATCAAAAAAGTAACGGAGGTTTGGCCGGGCTTCGAGCCTCGGCTACAATAGACTGAACAGAAAAGTGTGAGATCAAGCAAGTTCCTGTTTCAATTTAATATGAGTGTGGCTTCTAATTGGAGATATTGACTTCCGTTCGGGTGTGCAGAGCAGTTAATAAGGAAAATATCCATATTATTTCGAACGATTTCATATAGAATTAGTCGCGAAAGAAGCCGCGGATGTCTGGATCGTATTATAGCTCAACTCCAATTATCAGAAAAGCTTTGGTTTTCTAGTTTGTATTGGTAGCAAAGTATAAGTTTTCGGATTTCAGCTTACAAGAGTTGGCAAGCTTGCCTACTAAGCACTGTTAAGAAGCAGATATCAAATAACTAAATGTGACTATTATAACTATGCTATTATCACACTCAATTCATTAGTTCAAGTTACCATATCATTGAAAGTGAGATCTGAGCTTTCGTACTAGAGTTCGTTCTGAGAACCATTACAGAAAAAAGCACTACAGCTCGGCCTTAATAGCTGGGTTCATGTCTGCATTCCGGCATCTAATCTACATGCAATTGCTGCGCGCTTTGCGGTGTGTGGCTAACAACAATAAAAACACCTATAACAAAAGCCAAAGCAATGTCGTACATACAGTCAGGCACACACACACACTTAGTTGAGGGTGTAAAAATGTGCGTACTCACCCAGGTATGCGGTATGGCAACAATGCAAATAACATTAATTATGGATGGCGACAATTTCGACAGCGGCGGCAACATGCATAGTAATTATAATGCAACAAATGTCAAAATGACAGCCGACAATACAACAACAACGACATAAGCATGGGTGCAGCTGAAACGCATAGTTTGGCTTAACACAATGGCCACAATGCATGCCGATGCGTCGTTATATATGTACATATATGGGCCATTCCATCAATTGCGTGGTTCTCCGATTTTGACGAAACTATAGAATATTATAATATAGACCAAAATAAGAATATCTGTAAACTTTTTAGTGGCCAAAGTTGCTCCATTGTTTTTGGCGCGCAATTCAAATTGAGATCAAACAAAAAAATGACTATTTCTTTTATTTTTTAACGACCTCAAAATTGAGTGAAAAAAATTTTGCAGTTATCCAATTTTATGTAAAAAATCTCAGCTTTCTGATAAAAATATTTTCAAAATCCAAAAAAAATTTCAAAATCCAAAAAAAACATTTTTTTTCCAAAAATCCCGGTTTTTGTGCTTTTCCACCAACTTTTTATCAAAATGGACTTTCACATTCGATTCCTCGTTAAATTTTACATAAGAATCAGTGTTCAAAATTATGTGACTCTGATCCCATGAACAGCAAAAAAATGCAAAGTTGTCGCTGATGTTCTAAAGTTTCGTCAAAATCGGAGAACCGCGGGTACAAAACCATATCGCCAATTGATGGAATGGCCCATATATATGTATATTGTATAAATGTATGTGTATGTATAATTGTGTGCGTGTGGCAACGTACACAGCTGTTTAGATCGTCGCTATTTCGCCTTAAAATTCCTACAATCGCGCATTTAACATGTAAATATATGTGTGTGGTAGCTTTGCGTAGCATACTTTTCGGCGCTTTTTTTGTTGAAGGGTGTTAATTGAAATATTTGCGCTGTTGATGAGAATTAATGCATTAGATAAGCATACCATACAATGAGTTTTAAGTTTACAAAAATCAATATTATTTGTGTAGCACCAGTGTGAATATCTGTTGCGTGCTTTTTTGCGCAGAATTCAATATAATAAATGGTATTTTTTTATTATAAAAATAAGGCTTTGCCAATATATTTTAAAATTGCTTTCTGGCAAGTCACCGGCACTGTTGGCTTGAATAAATTTCAGTTGAGTGGCTATATTTCGATCAATATTCTCTCATAAGGCCTCAATCGTCTCGAGCTAATCCCACAAAAATTGTCCAACGCTGTTAGATCGCATGAGCTTAGAGTGTCACAGGCCCGCAATGCGTGATAATTTGTTCACCGACGATTTCGTTCAATAAATTGATTACTTCGTTTGGTTGTATGGCATGTAGCGCCATGGTGTTGGAGCTAAAGATCGTCCTCAACAACCTCCTCCACTTTGTTACTTTGTTGACTGTAATATTATGATCGCCTAAATGTTTGAAGATATGCGCACAGCAGTGACTCCCTCTGCCCATAGAGCACCGCAAACAGTGATTTCTTGAGGATATAACGGCACTTCAATAATGCCTTCTGAATTCACGAGCAAAAATTAACATTCGTGCCTTAGTTTACAACAGCCAAATTCTTTAATAAAATTAACGTCTTCAAATAAATTTTGAAAAATTCGTTTTTTATTGCCTTATTAATATTTTACAACACCTTTAGAATATTGTCCTAAAGTTTCAAGTTGATCCGCGTAATAGTTTCGGAAGTACGGTCTTGTAAACTTATGTGGATTTTTTTTTCGATTACAACCATTTGAAAAAAAAGTCGTGAAATTTTCACTGAAATTTTCATTTTTTTGTAAAAATGTCTGCCAAAAATCCAAATTTCAGTTCTTTTTTTCCTTCGTTCAAGTTCTAAGTTAGAGTATTTTTCAACTTTAGTAGATCCTCTAAGGAGTAATCCCGCCAACGCGGTCGGATCTTTTTTCCAAGTGGTCACCGGAAATGGCCTCGCAATGGCGGAGTTAAAAGTTTTTTTTTTCCAAAAATTTCAAATTTCTTGTACGTTGTATTTAATTTTTTATGTGAAAAAAAAAATTTTCGGAAAATTTGAAACTTTTAACCGAGTAACCCTATAAAACTATTGGAGAAGATCTTCGATAACACCATGTACAACATGCATGTGGAGAAGGCAAATCAACCAATACAGTTTGATCTTAATTATCAGAAATTTTAGGGAAGGCGTTAGCCAACAGAAAGGCAACAATTTGCGCTTTCATAAATATTTTACGAGCATTTGACACATGAGACTGTTCACGGTGTCCTCCATAAGAAATGCGTGAAGAAGCAACATAAAAGCGGAAATGGCAGTAGACAATGAAACTATTCAAATCAGAACCACGAAGGAGTTTCCCTGATGAGAAGCTATATAAGCTCTTCTTTTCAACCTAAAAGTTAAGTTATCTACCTTAGAATTTCTGACAAATATGGACATAAGATGACAATTATATGTAGATGATATTGGAATAATAGCAGTAGGAAAATTCGATGACACAGTATGACACGAAGACAGACTCTATAAGTCACTCATCATCTCCGTTCTGCTATATGGTACAGAGGGATGGACGCTGGCAACAGTTAATGAGAAGGCGTTACGAGGTTTCCAGAGTAAAATTTTACAGAGGACTTATGGTCCTTTTCACACGGAGCTGAATCCGGCAAATACGTTGTTTGCGGCATAATATTGCTTCAAAATTTGACGAAAAACGCAAGAAGAATCAATGCAGTTTGAGTCGGTGCATTATCGTGACAAAAAAACCAAGAGTTATCGGTCCATAATTCCGACCTCAGTTTACGAATAGCTTCGCGCAAACAACGCATAACACTCAAATAGTATTCCTTGTTGACAGTTTGACCAGTCGGAAGTAGTTCGAGGTGCACTACACCTCGATAATGCAAGAAAAATGTCCACATAACTTTGATTTTCGACCTGCTTTGACGTATTTATTTTGGCTTCGACGCACCTTTGTCACGGTATTCGGTTGTATATTGGGTTTTTTTTATAGTAGGAGGAAGCATCGAAAGCCAATCGGATTCATCGTGTGTTTCCGGGTTATAAGCACAGATCCAAGACACATCCCCAGTAAGAATATGTTTCATGACATCCTGGTAGTTATACAGACGTTAACGCGACGCTATTTTTCGAAAAAAAGAGTAGTTTTGGAAGCAACCGTGCTTTTACTTTTCTTAGACCCAAATGATCTTTCAAAATGATTTTCACTGATCACTCTTCCAGCTACTGCTTGGAGCGATACCGCCTACTAGAAACATCAAGAGGCCTTTCCTCAATTACGTCGACGACATTGAACAAAACACCGATCGGACTTGGGACGCAGCTGACTTCCGACATGTACTGACCGCCATTCACAGTGGAGCTATCAACACCTTCATTGGCTCCCTTCCAGTGATTGGCATTCCAGGAGTCAAATCAGCACCCATTGCAGACAAAGAGCTCGATTTGCCACGAGAAACGCCAGTGACCCTTGCGCAGCTTTGTTCTGGATATTGTAGCAGGTTAAATTCCAACTTGTCCAAAATAAACCCCGACACATCCAATATATGCCCTGCGTGCAATGAGTCTTCGCATAACAATGGCCACCTTATTGCATGACCCGCCAACCCCACTCATCAGACACCCTTTTCCCTTTGGTCCGACCCCGTCGAAACAGCACGTTTACTGGTCCTCACGTTAAATGACGTCGACGACAGCTTAAATAATCCATCCATCCATCCTAACGGGGACTAGATAATACGTTAAAACAACAATAACATCTCTGACTATTATCGTCGATTCTGCAGCATCAATTCCTTCATTTCCATGACATGTTGATCATCAGTTGATGTTGACGGCCGTAATGGAGGTGGTTCGTCATCGACCCTCTTTGTATAATTTGTACCGATCAAAACAATTGATCGCGATAAGGAATTAACACCAAAGATCTTTCGCAATATTTTTGGCTGGCCTTAGTGTTTTAGATTACATCCACAGAGAAGGCCGGAATCAATGAAGTCGTTGAGCAAATGATCCAACTGGAATCGAATCATAATTAATTAGTAAATAGATCTGGGAAGTGAGTTTGGTAGTAACTGAGAAGTTATTGTGGAAAAAGGCATTGAACTGAGAGAATCTGGTGAACGTACTTGGAGACCTGACTGTGTTTCTATTAATAACTTGGTAAAGTCAAGTCTGAGTCAGACAGCGCTTACAAAAGTTTAAAACACAAAGACGCGTTTGCCAACCGGTTAACGGTACGTGTGTTAGTTTGTAAATGTAGAGTATGCATGCATTAACCCATTATCTGAAATAGTTTATGTGTTTTAGTTAGAAAAATACTTATAACTTATACCCGTCTATTAGTTAATCACGTTTAAAAATCATGTGCCAGTTATGACCAAACTGATTGGCTGCAACTGCAACACGGCGTATATAAAGCACGGTTCGACAGACTATGGCAGACAGTACTGAATTGTGTTAACACTTGTGTCAGCAAAATGTTCAAGAAATTCCTTTGTTTGTGTCTGTTAATTGGCGGTAAAGTTTAACCATTTCTTAGCTTTTATATTTTCCTATTGATTACGTAATATTTTTCATAAAGCTTTCGCCGTGTTCAGCGAATTGCCCAGCGCTAGTGCACAATCACAGGAAGCTGAAGATAAAGAGCCAGCTGCGACAGAGGAACCTTCAGATGAAAAAGTTGATGACGAGGAGCCTACTGAAGAAGATTTAGAAGAATACCTTCACTTAGATGAAGAGCCAGACGAAGCAGAGACAGAGTCAACGCCATCATCTGAATAATGGAGCTACTTAACGGACAAAGTAGTTATTTCACATATCTTCATCACATTGGATCTTGAAGTTTATAAGTAGGGGAATGATGCTTTATATATCTTAAATATGTAGAATTTGACAAAGGAAATTTTTTTTAAGAATCTCAAAAGCTTGACCCAAATACATGACAACAATACCCGCCTTGTTGTTTTCTGAATGAAATAGCAGCTCTTGAATTTGTTTAGGTTGCTCTTCGTACCAAATGCGGCAATTTAGAATGAGGCAACAGCGACATGGCTCTTCAAATCGAGCTTACAGCATATAAGTTAGATATTCCATAAAGATTTGTGATTTACTCTATTTAGTTTGAAGTCGAAGTTAATCTCAATGGTCTATAGTCCCATTTGCGACAAAACGGTTGTGGCGAATTGGAGAAATCCACGGCCACTTCAGAAAGTAAATAAGAGTATCCCGCAATTTAGCGTGCATTAATCTTTACTCAAAATACAAGAAACTTGTGGAACTAAGGAGGCGGTTGCTCACGCGGACGTGATTAACTGTAGACAATTTCTAAACTCCTCTTACGATCTCACCCAAAGGTATCTAAATGTGCAAACCATGTTGGCACATAGAAATAGATTAGCCATAAGTCTAAATTAAACTGAGCAAAACGGTGTGAACAAGCTTAGATTATTCTTGATAGCAAGCTCTTATAGAAACCAAACATTCAGGAAAAAGTGAGGTAGGTATTCATCGTCGAATATTGTTATAAAGGAGCTATTGTTAAGAGGTGGGGCGTCTCACCAAAAGTGGTGTCTGGCTTTAAGAAATCGTAATATCTTATGCGAATTATTTTTGGTTGAAGTAAAGGGTGCCCTTCCACCAATTTCATTCGATCGGTTATTTGTGGGTTTCCAATGTCTTCTAGCATTCAACCTCTGAACCTACGAAAATCCCGTGACTCGGCAAGCGCTGGTCAGCAACAAAAACAAGTGCGACTCAGAAATTCTTATGACCCAGAGTGAGCTCTAGGCATACTTTCAGTGAAATTGGCGTAGTGTCTTGAAAAAGTCTTGAAAAATTTTACCTTCTTCTACCAGATTTGGCAGATTGATTTAAATTACGTGCAAAGTAGTACCGGATTTCGGTATAACTGACCCGAGAGTTGTATCTTTTTATTATTTTCATACATAGATACTTTTAAATGTGTGTTCTCAAGTTTATGTCTCAACACGTTACTCTATCTATATGCAAATGCCGAACTTTTGTCTTTAAGAACAAATGGTGATTTGAGTTTCATTTTATAATGTGTCGTAGATTATCAAACGGACGCTATATAAAACCTTATTGATGGCGCTATGGTTTACTGTTACAATTTATGTCTGCGCTAGCGACGCTCTCCACAACGCGTTAAATATTTTATATTATAGTCAGAAGATACAGGATGTTGACAAAGAATATCTTCATAACATTGTTAATAGTTGGTAAGTCACTTAGAATAAAGTTTTGTTTGTAATGAAATAATATAATATAGCATAATGTAACTTAACATATCTTATATCTCATCTTATATAACATAATACTATTCAAATCTGGTAAGAAACTTAGTACTAGAGAAACAAAGCTTGTATGGAACATGAGTGGACGCAAGGCTGAGAGACTTACCATATTAAGTGCGGAAATGAATATTTTTCATACCCTTAATAGGGTATATGTTTGAAGTTTGAAACGAAGTTTGTAACACACGGAAGGAAACATCAGTGAACGAATAATATATATTCTTCTTCTCTTCATTGGCATAGACACCGCTTAGGCGGTTATAGCTGAGTTTACAATAGAGATTCTAAGTGCAGACAGGTCCTTCTCCACCTGGTCTTTCCAATGGCGTGGAGGCCTTCTTCTTTCTCTGCTTTCCCTGGCGGGTACTGCGACGAATACTCTCAGAGCTGGAATAATTTCATCGGTTCGGACGACATTGCCTAGCCGTCGTGCCGCTGTCTCTTAATTCGCTGAACTATGTCAATATCGTCGTATATCGCATACAGCTCATCGTTTTTGTTCGTGGAGAGAGGATTCTACTTCTCAATTGGCCACTCAGTCCGAGGAAGCACCTTTTGGGAAGAGTTATTCTGCTTCGATTTCAATGCTGACGTTGTTCTTGGTGTTAATGCTGTTTCCAAGGTAGACGAAATTAACTACGACTACGAAGTTATGACTGTCAGCAATGACGTGGGAGCCAAGCCGCGAGTGTGATGACTGTTTGGCGACAGGAGATACAGGCTGTACACTCTTATAGAAGATTGTGCCTTCTCTAGTTAGCTCTGCAGCTCGTATTATTTCCTCCAGCAATAGATTGAAGAAGTCGCACGAACCTATAATATATTCATAAATATATATAAATTATAAGACTGATGAACGGAATTTTTTCATTTGTGAAGTGTATTATAGCTTCGGTGCAACCGAAGTTAACTGTTTTGCCTGTTTTAACCTAAACTTTTAAATAAAAAATATATATTTCAGCCTGTCTAGTCATTAAAGAAACACAGTGTGCCAAGGGCGTACAAGATGAAGATAGAATTATAGCCGGTGAAGCGATTTCCCATGATGATATAGTAAGTGAATTTATGCATCCGGGGACAATGGAAGACGAGAGTGACTCTATGACACCGAACTTTAGAAGGATATTGCTTATGCTTGCCCAATATATAGCAATGGAAAGTGGACCAGAATATATATGGCTTAAAATACAGAAGAGTGCGCCCAAAGAAACATAAGTTTATACAATGATAAGTAATATTTTTAATAAAAATTATGTAAATACGGGTCAAGCAAAATGTGACTACTCGTTTGTTTTAATTTTGATGATCGTACGAAACTGAATTGTGACAAAAAGTACCCGGAAATTGTAAATAAAGCGCATAATATTTATTTTGTCGCCTTCAAAGTAATCCCCACCCGATGTAATACACTTATATCAAAGAGTTTTCCAGTCCTCGAAACAATTTTCATAAGCTCTCTTCGATCGACTGAAAACGGGTTCCATGGCGCGAAAATTTAAGTTTGAGGAATAAGAAAAAGTTCACTTGTTTGTAAGTCAAATTCATAAACCCATGTCTCATGCCAGTTATAATGCTCTCCATGAATGTGGGATAGGAATTCGCATGATCAAGTATGTCCAAAGAGACCTGTTTACGTTACTCTGTTTGGAAAAAATTCAACTTTATATTTACGAACCCAAAATATCCACCAAACTCATTCGAACGGACTTCTGAGAAATATCAAACTCTCTTGCCATTTCTCTAACACTTGCCTCACGATTTCCAAGCTCCACATCCTTCACTTTTTTAATATTTTCATCAGTTATTAATAGGATTAAATTTTGGAACACCATATTTAGGATAGCATATCGGCCAATGACATTTAGGAAGACCAAGTATAAATATATTCTTCGAAAATTTTATCGAACTTGGCAAATTATAAGTGAGTTAAAGTAAATGGAATCAAAGAGTATAGAAACTCAATGAAAAATGGAGTCCATCATTAGTGGAAGGCCTACTAAATACACAAGTACAGAATATACTTTTCAATATTTGAAAAGGAAACAGTACAATATTAAAAAATTTTGCCACAATACAAAATTTTTGGAACTGTCCTTGACTTGGAAGTTCCCAAAAACAGACCACGGAAATTGAAAAGCGGACGATTAATAGCCTGGAAGGCTGAAGGACATCAGTGGTGGGCGAGTAAACGTTCTGCTGCTTTTCAAAAGCCGATTATAGCATTGTATTTGATCGGTCAGTCTACGGAAAGTTCTTAAAACATTGGAACCATCCACAAAAAGTTTGAGTTATGGTTTCAATTGTCATCAGCTATTCCAGTCAACTAAAGTGCTGATCACCAACTTTTTCTTGTCGCCACGTCTTAAGAGAACACACGCTGTAGAAGATAAACACGTCAATGTAGATTTATTTTGAACCGATTTATCTGATCCTTTAAGAGGACTTCACAATTTCATAGTTAATTAAAAGTATTAGAGGGAAGCGACATTTGCAGACAAAAATGGGAGAGACCGAAATGAGTGAGTACGAAGAGCTTGACAAGCTGGACGACAGGAGAAATGCTCGAAAGTTCTACGAAAAGATGTAGCGCCTAACAGAAAATTTCAAGACCGGAACATACTCCCAAGGCTGGTCTAGTGACTGACGCACACAGCATACTGAAATTATGGAGGGAACACTTCTCCAGCCTTTTTAATGGCAGTGAAAGCATAACACCAGGAGATTGGGAACCGGATTTCCCGGCCATGAAAAAGTTCGAATAGCAACTACCCGTCTGAAGAACAACAAATTGACAAGGGTCGATGGATTGCTGGTACAGCTACTCTATTACGGTGGCGAAAACTGATTGGAATTTAAATCCATAAAAAGCGACCTCACAATCTGCGCCAACTACTCCAAAAACATCGTCAGGATCGGAAAGGACCACTCCGAGCCATGCGATGTCGTCCGAATGGATAAAAATACTTCAGGGAAGCAGAAGAAGAGGAAGACCTGTTTTATACTTGGCTAAAGCATCGCGTGAGCGATGTCTCCAGCAATAAAGAAAAAGGAGGAAAGATGAACCAATTAACCGTGAGTCAGAAGGAGCTTTCTCCTACGCAAGTGCTAAGAGTAGGCTCGCTTAGCTCTTCTGAAGCCTAGCATGCTGTTGTAAAACGCATGTAGACAATGTTATTAGTATTATGCATACGTTTCGGCTGCTCTTGATTACCTTCTTTCTTTTCAATTAGTATGTTAATCTACGTTCTTCGCTTAGAACAATGGGAGATTTTAATTTAAAGCTTTCTATTGTCTTCCAAAATGGATGCTGAGGTTTTCAAGATTACTCTATATACATATTTAAGCCGTATTACAGTTTTATGGAGATTTAGTGATAATAAATCATAGCTTGGAAGCTTGCTGCCATTTCAGCATCTTTTTAACGTACTACATCGAGGATGTTCCCGAAATATGCTGGCTGTTATTTGTTCCTTGGTAAGTGCTGAAGTTTCAAAGTGCTCTATACAGAAAATAAAACTGATGCTGCTAACTTATTTTGGTTGATTGTAACAAAAATAAAAAATACACATACAAAAATGCATGGAGTGCTAAGTTCTTACGTCTAAGTAAGAAAAGAATAAGCGGCTAAGTGCCATCATCTCAAAGGCATTTATTTCTTATTTTACTAACACCAGTTATAGTAAGTGATATAATAATAAGTTGATGCATAATGGTTTTTCTATATTTTAGTTTTCCTAATCGTTTGCGAAATACCAAATGAAGTCTTCACTTCCCAACGTAGTGCCAACGATGACCTTTCTGAAGATTCTAGTACAGCAAATGAGTTCAAACCCATAAATATGAAGGGCGAAATTGCCAGCGGCGGCAAAAAGCTTGTATTTACAAAGTTATTTGATGAAATAGCGAAATTGGTAGAAATGCCGGATGGACCAAGAACCCTCTGGTTAAAACTAGAAAAGTCAAACTTGGCGGGCAAAAGCTCCTAAAGAACTTAGATAACATATCAGCTCAAAATAAATAAATGTCGAATATGTGTAACATTATTTGAAAAAAATTTCTTAATACGTTTCTATAAAACATTAAAGCTTTGAAATATATTGCTAGATTTAAAAATATATTTTGTAACATTTTTGTGAACATATAAGGTAATCTTCGAAATGGTAATAAAGATCCTTGAATCGCAACTAATGAATGCTCACTGATTCTCCTTAAACCTCCTCCTAGAGAACTTTTTCAAAAATAGTCAGTTCGTTATGGAAAGCCACATAAAGCTTCGACGTTAAGAGTCGCCTAAATTTGTAGGCAACCACAATTTTTTTTAGTTGACGGTTACAGTTGCTACAAAAGCTATCAGGAATGCATTACAGAACATATTCTGTACCCTGTCTGGCTGAAATTCATCTACCTTATTTGTGAGTAAAGAAATTCATTGCATGGATGAGAGAGCGGATCTAAGTATTCAGTTAAGTATTTCAGCTCTTTGAGTCACAAAAAAGAAATGGATAAATTGATTTCACCTAAACCAAAGGGTTTGAAAACTGAAATACTATCCTTCCTCTACTTAACTGCGGAGGACTTGGATCACTTCGCCGCAAAGACTACTCATTGTGGTCTTTCTCTGTACATATACCGACGAGGTAAACGGGAATGGGGAGTATTAGCTAGAGAAGAGGCGCACTGAGCTTTTTTTGCTCATGGGTCTAAGTTAGGAGGTTCATATACCGACGAGGGATAAGTAGATGGGGAGCATTCGCTGGAGAAGAAGCGACTGAACTTTTTTGCTGTTGGGTCGATGCCGCGATGGAAGTTTGGAAGGGGTGTTTTCTATAAGGAGCTCTTCGACAATCTTGGCTTTAGGCTACCGAACCACTTTAGTATTTTTCAGGCAAAAGTGGCTATGTACCGCTATGCAGAACAGCCTCTTTTAGGGTGGCGAATGCTTCCACTGCTAAGCGGCGATATTTGCGTTGCACAGCTCGCAAACTGTGCGTTCAAAATTAATGAAGGATTGTCTGTACTCGACAGAAATAGCAATAAGCTACATCATTATCAGAATTGTTTGGATCTACGGATTAGCGGAATCGCTGGTAACCGCTTACATCGGAATGGCATTGAGTTAGAGATTTGGTATCTTGCATTCTATCACTGCACGACGGCCACCCTTATGCGATTGCAACATCATTTTGGTCCAGATTAGGACAAGAGATCTATTTAACTACTTGACCTTAGCAAATTTCAGGCTGCTGCAGTCGTAGGGGCACTTCCTCCAGCCTCCAATGTTCAGCCTTTGTAAGACTGAGGTGGCAACATCTCGTCACAACAAATTTGTGATAAATTCTGAGCGCCATTTCGAGGATCTTGTAATCTGCTATATAGGAGTTTTAGGTGCAACAACAGATCGGCGTTCTGCGCTGACCTTGTGCGGATCGACCTCTTACCTAACCTATTGTACACAAAAGTTGGGAAGCATAAGGCAATCGAACGCCGTTTTTTAAAATGCGTCATCTACTTGGGATGCAGTGGTAATGGCATTGGGATGGAAAGTTTTTGCCCTCGTGATTTCTATTAGGTGACTCAAATTCCAAAGTCAAGCAAGTGTTCGAACAAAATTGAATAATTTTCCGTCAATACTTATCAAAATATTAAAGAAAGTCTAAGAAAATTTTTTGAAAACCTCATTTGCATTAATTGATTGGATTCTGTTCATTTTAGTCCCTTAACGTGTAACTGCACGTTCTTCGCTAAGCACAATAGTTGAATTTAAATTAAGCTCTTCCATTGTTGTCTTAATGGATGTTGCAATCTCACAGATGCTACTATATAAGCACATGTCATATCTGATTAATCTTCAGTGAAATCAGAAGTGTTTTCGGCCGTTTTCGAGTTGCTAATATACCCTTTCAAAGATGTTGCCGAAGAGTTATTTAATTTTCATGCTCGTTGGTAAGTATAGCTGATTTTAAGAATATGTTCTTCCTAGATTTTAAGAAACGCCATGGAAACGATGCCGCTTATTGCTCACTTCGCTCTTTTTGTATGACATTAATAATTAATTTACATCCAATACGAAAACCACAACATGGAAACATTAGTTCACGATTTTCGAATTGTCGTAGTCACATAGCCAGACAGTCTTTTATATATCATGAAAAGAGCATCACACCATAGCAGTTATCCATGCTACCTGTATGTCCTGAATAAAGAATTTGCTTTTAATTATTTTAGCTTTTCTGATTGTGAACCAATTGTCGACAAGCTCTGGTTATCCACTTGATCAAAAAAGAGGCGGTGGAAATATGGCACATGATGATAGTACCGCTACAGCTACCGCAAATGTTGTAGAATGTGTCCCTGGAAAGTCAACAGATGGATGCAATGGAGGAAAAGGAGCTGGGAGCAACGGTAAAACGTCTAGTACCGCTATAAGTGTCTCAAATGATTCAATTATATAAAATAACAAAAATAAGAAACAGTTAATGTTCAAATACTGAAATTATAAAATTTCTTATACATACAAGCATATTTGCAAAATATAAAACAAAATTGTTTTTTTAGTCTTGCTGTCGATCCAAAGGAATGTTTATTATCATTCAAAAGATCATTTTTTGGCTTTTAAGTTTTGAAGATTATCTCTTTCAAATGTTGGTCACAGCTACGTCTCAGATGGTTCATCCATTGAGATCAATTTTCGAGGACTCGTTCGAGCATTTCGACTGGTAACTGACGAATGACACGCGTGATGTTTTGTTCCAAGACCTGAATCGATTTGTTGATTGTCCGCATAGACTTCAGACTTTAGATATCGACCATAGCAAAAAGTCGAATGGATACCACATCGTCAGCGTGATCTTGGTGGCCAATCGAATGGCCGATAAAATGAAATTAAATGCCCTCCGAAATGTTCTCTCAATAAATATATTGATTGGTGCCATGTGTGGCATGTGGCGCCTTTTTGTTGCAACCAAATGTTGCCGAGATCACGAGCTTCAATTTAAGGCATCAAATAGTCAGTTATAGACATTTTGACGGTTACCTTCTCACCGACATCATTTTTGATAAAATGTGAACCGATGATTCCACCGACTTATAAACCACATCAAACTGTTGGTTTTTCTGGATGAAATGGCAGCTGTTGAATCTCTTCAGGCTGCGCTTTGTCCCAAATGCGCCAATTTTGCTTGTTTACATACTCATTGAGCCAGAAGTGAGTCTAACGCTAAACAAAATTTGGCTCGAAAACGTCTGATCTTCTTTGAACTCTCCAAGATCCCATAGAGTGAGGCGATGTTGCTGGAGCAGGTCGAGCAGGTCGAGCAGCTTCAGCACTTGCACAAGCTGTGGGAACACGCAGGGAATCTAAAGAACTTTACTTTACTCCCTTCCAGTTTCAAGCTGCGGCAAGTATTGTTGTTATTTACATTTGCAACGCATGTTCTCCAAATGATCCCGTTATGGTAACTATAAATCTGTATATACTTTTCTTGGATCTATGTGATAAGTCCTTAGTTTTTGTCTCGCCACATCGTTTTATCGCTATCCTGTATTTCACTACAGATTACCATCTAATCTGAGCTATTTCTTTAACGTGCGCATGCACGGTATTTTCTCTTGCTCGGATTCGTTTAGAGAGGCTCCTGACTTGGCAAACTCGTCTGCCTTAAATTGCGCATTGAACTCGCGCTCGATCGTTTCTAGTCCGCATGGTTCGGATTCGTTTCGAAATGCTCCTGACTAGGCCAACTTATCTGTTTTTTGGTTGCCGAATAATTGCGTGTTTGATTAGTGAATAATCCGACAGTCGAGTGTCGAGACTAGGGTTGGTTTGAAATAATGTGCACTCAAAATTAGCCAAGGATGACACTGCTCTTCCACTCCGCAGAAATAGCATCAAACTACTTCATCATTAACGTTTTTTGGATGCGCGGATATAAAGAAATCGCTGGTAACCACCCACATCGAAGTGGGAACGAGTTAGATCTCCATTGGCATCTTGCGTGCCAGCACTGGACCAATGGACCTAGCGCTTAGCAGACGTTGGTTGACGATCTGGGCTTCTACGACTGCAATATCCGTTTGTTCTAAAGTAGAACGCAGGAGACCTAATGAAAAGCTTGCCCGGTGACCGTTAAGAACGACTGTCTTAACCTAACCCAAATTCACATAAGCTATTCTAGTAGAATGCTATAAACTAATAAAAAAAAAATAAGCTACATAAACTTTATAGAGTATCGCTTATATTCTGAAGTGTCACAGTTGTCATTGATTCTTTGAAAGATATTGGTCAGCTGCTGGATCAAACTGAATGTACAATCTCAAAATTCCGTATGAAGCTAGAAATGAAAATGAACCGCTCACTCTTCTTGAGAAATTTAACTAAATCGTAATTTATTACACATAAATAATATTTTTCAATGACTTTTTAATGTTATTTCCGTCATAATAAGGAAGTCTAACAAAACCAATGCAGCTATCTAAAATTCTTTATATGGAGAATTAACACGATTGAGAAAAATGTGCAACTTCTGAAGTCGGGAATTCAGCTCCCATAAACATCCGTGAGTTGTTCAGAGGTTAGAGATGATGGTCGCAACTATCGTATAGTACTCTCCTAGTGAAATTAGTATGATTAACTATTATTATCACTCCCCCAGATACAGTTAGCTCGACTTACTTCATTTTTTTATTTCTTGATATACACTTAACACCTCAATATTTAACATTTTGATATTTTAACTGAAATGTTTTGAAAAATATACACAATTCGACATCTCTTAAATCTTTCAATAGTTTTGGTATAGGGTCAAACCACGTCAAGTGATCCGGGGAAATTTCGCAAAATCACCGATTTTGAAAATTTGCAGTTCATTAGAAAGGGGACTAGACGTATGCCCCCTGATATAAATATTTCGTCAAAATTCTTTTTTTTTTGTTAAAGTTATTGACGATTGAAATTTAGAGTACGATAAAATAGTAAATTTTTTTTCTCATAAACTACTAGAGATAAATCGATGAAATTTTTTGAAGTCAAAGAAAAATGTTCGTGCTACATTATTGATATTTCTCACGATCCATTTGTTTAAATAATATTATTTTACATAATTTTTTGTTAAATAATTCAAATCTTTCATTTACTTTACACTAAAAACAACTGAAAAGTATGTGAGACAACGCGGAAAATATTTTGATAAACCTGAATCACAGTAAACCTTCTTTGTTCCATATTTTTATCCTTTGTAAAAATCGCAACACAAACTGTCGACAGATCGCTCTTATATTTGACATACGGCTGACGAATGCTTCGCGCATAATACTGAAGTGTTATTCCTAGCTTTGTCTAGTCGGGAGGAATTCGAAGTACACCACACCTCGATAATCGAAGAAAACTGTCAACATATCCATGATTTTTTGACCTACTTTGTCGTGTTTTTTTCGGCTTACTTTTACCACGACATTAGGTGAATTGATCGCCGGTTTCCGTTTGTAAACATATATTCTAGACTCAACGCCAGTAATAATACGTTTCATGACATCCTGCTAGTCGGAAAGCATAGAGAATTGAGTAATTTTGGAACCAACCGTGCTTTCACTTTGCTTAGGCCCAACCTCTCTTTCAAAATGGTTTTCAGTGATCTTTCCGATATTCCAACGCTGCCAGTAAGATCTCTGACCGTTAGTCGTCGATTCGCCAGCACCAATTTCTTTATTTTATTGAAGTGTTGATCATCGGTCGATATTGTACTGTATCTCGAAAGCTGTTTCGAGAAAAACGCGTTGCTTGTTGCAGTTGTTCGCTATACTGGTCCAGATGCAAATAAAAGAGGACAATAATATGGCTTAAACTTCGGCATCAATTTTAATTTTGAAGGAGATATTTTTGAATATCGAAGCTAAAATTTTCATTTTGTCAAATTTTTAGACTAGCATACCCCCATAACCTCTTCGTGGGTGCATTTTTTGTAGCACGAAACGATATAAAACAACCTTTCTTCTGATTGCGATCACTCAGTTGGATGGCTACAAGCTCTAGTGGTGTGCTCTGAACAATATGGTCGATAATTGTAGCAATGGCTTGGAATATAATCATAGTCAAATTTCGCGAGAATACCTTGACAAATGAGAGAGTTAATGCCCAGTAAGACTTTATTGCTTCTGCGATTTTTATAAGAAATTTTCGAAGTTCTAACAGTACAGCACATAGTACATCCATTGTTTACGATGAAATATTGTGCAGAGTGTGAATAGCAGTTTTAAAGTAGCTTAAATTCAATTACATTCTTTTTTTTTTGCATGTAATTTGTATTTAATTATTTTTAATGTTTGTTTTGTGTTTTACATAAACATATTGACATATTTTAATATAGGTTTTAAATTTGCAATTCCGGATGTGTGACTCTTTTAACCAAACCTCAAGCATGGATGCCCGGACTACGCCTTGAGACAGCCTCATCATGTGAAACTGCTTTAGGTGCGTCGGGGTGTCCGCTGGGGTCAACATTTTCTGCAGCCTTTTGACTTTTTGTAGCAGCAGCGCTGCCTGGTAGTTCGCTGGCGATTAGAAGCACTGTAATGTATAAACTTTTCCCAGAGTTAGGATGAAAAAGAATACATGAGCTTGCTTACCAACGAGCATGACAATGAAAGTTTTTTTCTGTAACATCCTTCTAGAAATATAATCGGAACTTGAAGACGATTGAAGACACCTTTGCTTAAACTGAATATTGACACAACGTCGCATGTTCTTTTATAGTACCATTCGGCAGACGAAATACCCATTAAGACAACAATAGAATAATTTAATTTACCATGAAGTATTGTTAAAAGCGAAGATCGTGCCAGTACATATTAATTGCCTTAGTTTACACGAAGATCATTTAAATTTGCACTAGGATCATACTCCTCAAAGGTAATGTCGAATGTCAAATACTCACTTGGACCAGTGTTTATTATAGTGTTTGGATAAAGGAGACGTCTAAAGCTCTAATAATTTTTCGCAAAGCAGCCAAAAGAATAACAGACCTGGTCTACGAAAAGGGAGCTAATGTGGGAAAACTAGATTTCTGGGAAAAGCTGTTAAAAATAATCGTCAGTTTCTCGTTATCTCATTAATTGTTCTCCCTTTTTTTGACACCTAAGCCCCCTTTTCGTAGACCAGGTCACATATAGTTCTTCCTCGACTTGAATTTAAAAAACAATCTTTTCAAGTGGTCACTCTAGTACTCTAATAATGCGCTGCACTGTTGTAGTTTCTATGTGTGGAAAAAATTGTACAGAAAAGAAAGAAGCTTACACCGAAATTATGTATAGTGCACCACGCAGAACTTATGTTATAAGGCAACAGCATTTTGCTGTGATATAAATTTAACTTTTAAAGAAGTGGTTTTATAGAAATGATTATTTAAATTATAAAGAATGTATCATTGTGCACAAAACAGATAAAAATGGCCGAAAACTTGACATAAGTAGCCTCCATATAACTAATATCAGGATTTTCGAGCATCTGGTTCATACTCAACAGGATTGGTGATGGTATGTGAGTTGCTTTATGAAACCCAGGGAACACTTTTTTAGTATGTGGCATATTAGTAGTATGTGGTATAGACAAAAATAGATAAAACCCGTTCAATACTACCCGAAACTACCATATTTTCCTGCACTTCTCGCACTTTGATTCTTGTAAGTTACAAGAGTATAAATAGTTCGCTTACACACGAACTTAGCCCCTCCTTACTTTTTATGTTCAAAGTCTAGAAACTATAATAACATTGACTATGATTTTACTTTTGACGGCTGATCTAAATTGAGTTACATTTTTCAATAGTCTTTTTTGACAGATCACGTGTGAGTAGTGTCAAGCTGTCATGTTATATTTGTTTAGTATTATTTGGTATTTCACCATTGAAAGACTTTCGCCTGACTTTCGTTTGAACAGCGTTTACAAATCGTTCAACTTTATTACGAAAATTCACGTTCTTTAAAAAGACTGTTTCGCGCGCTTCGCTCAACTTATGTTCTACATAATCGGCCTACTGAGCGTACTATTAGCAACGCCAACACCCGTCTTGTACATTTAGGTTGGAGAGTCGATTCGGGCCGTTCGTATCAACTCGGCCTGACGTATGGAATGACTTAACGCATTTTACATTGAGATCCTAAATTGGAAGTGTACAAAATACAGCTTGTGCAAGAAATGAAGCCGCTTCACCTTACCAAGCGACATCGCCTCGCAGCACAGGAAAGAAAGAAGTTCGAAGAATAAAAGCATATAATATAGTTCTTTTTGAATTAAACTTAAACCACAACTTTTTGACATGTTCACCTTAGTCCACGACTGAAACTCAAAGCAGACCTGGAATATGTTAAAGAAGAACCGCGTTCTGGACGACCATCAACCTACCGATAAGAGCAACGTCCAAAAAATCAAGAATTTGGTACTTAAAAGTCAACGCTTGAGAATTAGAAACCTCGCGGATAGTGTTGGAATACATTTGCTTTGGATTACTGCATTTGCCGTGGAACCACCAGCTAATCCAGCGGATATCGTGTAGGAGGTGAATCAAAATCGAAAAGTCCAAGGGCACAGTCGATAAAAGAACAACGTGATGTAGATTGTCGTGGTGAGGTTACCACGAATTATTTTTAGCTGGATCAAACTGTCAGCAATAGAATATTATTGAAGCCTTATGTGTCGTTTGCGTCGATTCATGTGAAACGTCAGGAATTATAGACAAACAACTCTTGACTTCTTCATCACAATAATTCACTAAGTCAAACTGCATTGATTCTGTATGACTTTTTTACCAAAAAATTCTACTCATATGATTCCGCAACCATCGCATTTGCCTGAGTTTACTACGTGCGACTTCTGGCCATCCATCAAACTCAAAAGGCCAATGCGGGGCGCCGTTTTGATGGGTTAGAGGAGATAAAAACCGAATAAAATAAGTTTTTGAAGGCTAAAGGAGTATTCTGATCGTTTTGAATACTAGAAAAAGCGTTGGAAAAAGTGAGTATTTTCGGACGGGAAGGATATATAAAGAATTTACATTTTATAAATAGAGAGAGAGATGTAAATCAAATATCGCAACTGCCAAATGCGATTCAAAAACAGTTATAAGGCGCTGTTTTGTCCAACTGTGTTCATTAGTGTACAATATATAATATTATAGGTATATCTAATTAGCATCTAACTGCTAATGATGTAACATCACTAATCGAATCAATGCATATTTGTATTTCATGCGAAAAATTTGTGCTTTTTGATATGCAACTACACGCTTCTGTTCGTAAACAATAAACATTTTAGTGGCAGAAGAAAAGCTCGAGCAATAAAAGTACTCAGCTCGCGAATATAGGCGTTATTTAGACTACTCTTTTTTTTACTATTCGAACAACCATCTCCTGTAACCGCAGCAAGGGCTTTTCACATTATTCAATCACATAACCAAGATGTGGCCAAAGTACTCGTACATATATCTAATAGTTGGAGGTAGGGACCATCTTTCATAAACATAGCAACTGATATTTCAGAGAACTAAAACTTATCATTTATTCTATTCTTACAATAACTTGTTAGCTTTTATAGTCGCAAGCCGGTTTCGAAGGGCCTATGCGCAATCTGTCAGTTGCGACAATGCGGTGCAAGCTCCGCTAATTTCAGTAAGATCATCTCTGCCGACATTCCAAACCGCGAATCCAAAAGATACCGATGCAATAAGAGCATTAATCACCGAATTGCTGGCCGAGTTGGCAGCTGATGATAAGGAAAGGCAAAATCCTGAAAGTGAAAGCAGGTGTCCATTAATGGATATAGATCGTCAACAAGTTGAGGGATTAATTCAAATTCTTTTGGAAGAACTAAAGGACAATCTTGGGATAAGTACAGAAAATGAAAATATATCAAATACATTTATACAAACTACACAAGACTACTTGGATGCCACAAGGATGGGGGCGTCCATGAAGAGCTAAAAATAAAGTAATGAGCAGCATACAAAGGCAGATAAAAGTATAAGAACAATTTTTTATGTATTTGAAACTATAGCTTCGTTTACTAATAATTCTTTAACTAATAGGAGAAGACAAAACTAACCAAATGTTTGAAATATGTTAACCTTCTTTCTGAAAATGTCAAATGTTTGATAAGCAGACTGTTAAATTATAATCCCTATACCTAAACCGACGTTAGATATCTAAAAGTATTGGTCATAAGCCAGGTTTCAAAAGACTCTTGATTCTTCGCTAAATTGAAATAGTGTACGACGAAATAAGGAAATGGTTTACCGACATTCGCTAAGTTCTTAGTTCAAATATCTGGCGAGTAAAAATTTAGTGACGAAAAGTCTATTATTTGCATGGACTCAAAGGATAATACCCGAGCCCTTGCCTTAACAAAAGATTTTCATGTTCTGTAGATGTTTTGATGACGAATACAGCAAAGCTAATAAGGACTGTAATTCAAAAGCATGCACCTAGAATGTGAAGAAAATAGACGAGACTGGAAGAAAATCTTAATACCGATTTGAATATTTTCTAATAAATTTCACTGTTGCAAAAGCACATTCTTAAATTTTAATTAGCAGCTTGTCTCCTTTGAAGCCTAATTTCTAATGCTTCTGGAAAATTGGTAACTGATGACAAGCTAGCGCAAACCTCTATATGAAAGGCATGATCAGCTCTGCCGCAGTATCCGAAGCAGTATACGCCACCGCGTCTGCCGAAATATCCGAGATATCCGTCGGATGATGGCGAAGTAATGTCCCGACACGACGGTTCAGCACAAATTGAAGCAACTGTAACTGCTCAGCCTAAACATGTTCACATGAAGACCAGGCATAAATGCCCAGATAATTTGGCCGAAGCACCTGATTACTAATTTTAAATAAATGAACGGTGTTTTGACCGTCTAAACTTTGAACGAGCAATCAGTCGAGCATCAGACAATAAAGGTTTTCTAAATCTAATATTAAAGTCCATTAGCTGGATCCACAAAAATTGACTAAACACCTTGCAACAATCAAAGCCAGGGGACATGGTACCTTCCGATATATTCAAAACTGTATATTAAACAATTTAGAGCGAGAATTCAACACGCATTATTCGACGAAAGTGTGAAAGGATTATAATCACGTTTAGTATACTTTGTAGTCGCTTTACTATGCTTTGCTTCACAGCCGGGATACTGGTACTAAAATCATAACCAGTTAATGCAAATGTAATATTTATAATAGATTTGAACTAAACCAAAGAGAGGAAGTTGTATATATTGGGTATATGAGAAAAAATCACCAAAATAAAGGCTTATATTCAGCTAGAATGTCAAAAATTACTTGCAGTGGTAAAGATGATCGATTTCGAGGTACATTACTTTTTTAAAGAAAAAACAAAGAAATTTCGAATTAAATGTGGAATGTTTTTTATCATTCGAAAAAATATTCTTTGGCATTTATTTTTTGAAGATTACCGCTTTCAAATGTTGGCTTTGTCTCAGATGGTGCATCCGCTGAGTCCAGTTTTTGATGACTCGTTCGAGCGTTTCGTCGGGTAACTGGCGAATGACACGTGTGTTGTTTTGTGCCAAGACCTGAATCGAAGCGGAATTGTTCGTATATACTTAAGGCTTTATTTATCTCCACAGGAAAAAGTCTAATGGTGTTATGTCACACGGTCTTGGTGACTAATCTCTCAATAAATCCATTCATTGGTGCCATGTGTGTGAAGAGGTGCCTTCTTGTTGAAACCAAAATTTGCCGAGATCACGAGCTTCAATTTAAGGCATCTAATAGTCTGTTATAGATATTTTGACGGTTACCTACTCAGCAATATCATTTTTGAAAAAATATGGACCAAAACCGTTGTTTTTTCTGGATGAAATGGCCGTTCTTGAATGTCTTCGGGTTAGTCTTCGTCCCAAATGCGGCAATTTACTAGTTCACATACCCACTGAGCCAAAAAATGGCCTCAGCGCTGAGCAAAATTTGGCTTGAAAACGTCGGATCTTTTGGAACTTTTCAAGAGCACATAGAGCGAATCGATGTCGCTTGGGAAAGTCAAGCGGCTACAGTTTTTGCACAAGCTTTATTTTGTATGCTTTTCAATTAACATCTTTGACGTATATTGCGATAAGTCGTTCCATACGTCAGTCCGAGTAGCTGGGCACCACGCCTAATCGACTCTCCACGGTCTTCGTGTACATTCTCAGCTACGGCTGCTATCTTTTCTTCACTTCACTGTTATTACCAGAATTATTAGTGCCACAAAAATTTTATGGAGGCTTTTACGGACGGTAACCGGGACTTACTGACCGACAAAATAGGGAAATATGAAATATGAAATTACAAGTAATTAATTATACAAAAAAAGAATCAAAAATCGCATCATTGATAAAGGGGTGCTCAGCGACTTCTGTATATCCTCGTACTGTGCGTAGGGAGCTAAGTTCTTTAGCAGAAAAAAAGACTTTAATAAGCAGAGTCAATAAGGCTAAGCGGATTTCATTTAACTAATGACTCATGCCCAGCTCTTGACCGGCTGCAACGGCTGCTACTATGCCGGTCTCTTTCGTCCAATTCAGCGATTTTATCGCAATTTTCGACGACAGGCCTTCCGGAGCGTGGCGCATCTTCGACCACCTCTACACCTCTACGGTGGAAATGGAAACTGTATCGGATCCATAAACTGCACAAATTTTATTGGTGGCTTGAGATGCATTTTTGCCTTTATCGTAGTAGTACTGTAAAATATGCCGTATTTTCACTTTATTTTGCTCCATGTTTGCGACGCTATAACTCACGAACGACTTAAAAGAAACGACAATCAATCACGTGTTAGCGCGTGAAATGAGCTTTCCAAAAAGTATAGCATGACCCGATGCGACGAATAAAACTAGAACTACGCGCTTTCAGCGCCAACTAGCGAAAATACCGCAAGACTTTTTTGACAACCTATTATAATGATTTATTAATTTCTCCAACTCCCAAAATATATTTACATGTTGAATTACATACATATGTACATATATATATATATAAAACATAGATGAAGATGGAAGCTTTAACAAATTTCTTGTGGTTTTGCAAAATTTCCATTGTTTGATACTTCGACTTGCCGCTCTTTTAAAGATAAGTTGATGAAAACACAGTTCACTTATTTATACTCGTAGTTAGTACGAGGGTACTTCGGCCATAATATGTTGGTGTTCTTGACCGGCCTTCTCGCGTACATTTATAGGCTGTGATATTACAATTGTTTCGATTTGTGGTGGATTGTCGTGTTGCGGCATCATTTCGTCATCGTCCGGAGGGTACCTTGGATACTTTGGCAGATGATTCGGCGGATACTGCTTCGGATATTGCGGCAGAGCTGATCTTGTCTTTCTTATAGATGTTTGCGCCGATTTTCCAGATGTATTAGAGACTAGGCTTAAAAGGAGACAAGCTGCAATTGAAATGTAAGAATGAGCTTTTGTAATGGAAAGAGAAAAATTCTTATTTATAAAAAAGAACTCTTGTCGGAATTAAGATTTTACCTAGAGAATTATTCTAAAAACAATTTAAAGATGACAGCATTGAGATGCTCTTATTCGCTCTTCACTAAATAGTCTTTTTTTAATACTTCTATTATATGTCCTTGTAATACTTGTAGGTAGTTATAGAAAATAGGTACTTGCCACCAACTAATACATATATCCGGTTCTTTCCCGATGTCATCTTGCGTGGCTGATTTTGTAGGATGTAAAAGCTTTCTAGTTTATAGTGAACACTTTCCCAGTGTCTCTAAGACCTCTGGTTTTGGTTGCTTATATAGTAAGATCGACCGCAAGTATTGATCATTGATCAAAGGTCTTCGAAAATATTTAAGTATCACTCATTGTTTGTGACTAAAACGTGTAGTTGCATTCCAATGAAGCATCGCAGTGTTCTTTGAGATGTGAGTAGGAATTAATTCATATAGTTTTTTTCTAATATTGGGAAGTTAGAAAAATAGTCGATAATACCACCAATAGCATGGAAAGTTTTCAATAAAAAAGTACTGTGAATATAAGTCTGTTTCGTAAATGCCAGCATCTGCAAGTTTTCGGGAAGAAGAACAATGCGAAAACTAACAAGTTAAATTTCCAGATCAGTCCACATAATCGAAACCAAGAAATTCTTCTTCACTCATTATCCTATAACAGGAAGTTACATATAGAATAATGCAAGAACATAATCTGTATACTCTGCTTAGAGGTCGTAAAGGCCACTCTCACCAATCTCTTGAGTGTTGCATCAAACATTTTTTGAAAAAACAATTACACTGTCAACGGTTTAAGAATGTCGAAAGGAGAACCCATATTCTGATACAACTTTTAAAGAAAGTCATTCGGCATTAAAATGTAAGATATCTGCGGGCTATGTAGGCTAAGCTGAGCTGAGCGGATTCTCATAGTCTAGAAAAAAGTAACAACCGCCTTATGATAACCTAAATTACTATTATTAACGATCGATATAATTGAATACGACAGCTTTCTATATTCATACGTATATCGGGTGCTTTGTTTCTTTGATTGAAATGAAAAATCATAAAAATAAAAGTTAAAGGAAACATACATAGTTTACTGGCGATCTTAGGTCGGAAAAAGAAAAGAAACGGCGTGGTTGAATCTTTATGGGTTAAAACGGTTTATCTTGAAAACTACTGGTCTAGTTCTATGACAAAGTTATAACGGATTATTCAAGAGAGAAGCTACAAAAGTACACTGAAAGGGACAGCAGACGACGCCATATTTTTTCTCGCTCTTTTAACATTTCTCTTCAGTCAGATTTGTCATTTCATCATGGAGAGAGATACTATCCCACAATGAGTCGAAATTATTAAAACTTACTAATGAAGTTCGGAGTCGGTGGCCTCAACTTTAGGAGCGCTACGTCTACTTTATGATCGTCATAATCCTTCTGTCAGACCAACAATTGAGCGTCTAGTGAAAAAATTTGAACCCACAGGCACAGTAAAAAATATTTCCGTGGCATTGAGACAAAGAAGTGCCCATAGTGACAAGAATATTGCTGCCGCTAGCGCATCAATTGAGGAAGGCCCTAATCAGACTCTCACACTTCGTTCTCAAGCATTTGCCATCTTTGTAACGTCGTTGTGATGAACTTCGCGAAAAGATCTTTGGCCTACATCCTTTTAAGATCAAACTGACACAATAACTTAAGTCGCTAGACCACCGAATCGTCGTATGTTCGTAAACTGGGCTGAGCAACAACGTGAAAATGATCCGGATTTTCATAGAAAAATCATCTTCAGCGATGAGACTCGTTGAATCCCGAAAAAATTACGGTTTGGTGTGGTTTAAAGGCCGACGACGTCATTGGACCATACTTCTTCCGTGATGATCAGGACCGGCACGTTACTGAGAATGGGAATCGCTATCGCTCAATGATAATGAAATATATTTGGGCCGAACTGGATGATATGGACTAGGACAATATGTGATTCTAACAGGACGACGCCACAAGCCACACAGCGAATGTCATCATCAATTTTGAAAACCAAGTTTGGTAAACGTGTTATCTCACGAAATTGCTCAGTCAATTGACCGCTTCGGTCGTGAGATTTGTCACCATTAGACTATTTCTTGTGGGGCTACGTCAAGTCTATGGTGCACGCCAACAAGCCAGCGACGATTGATGAACTTCGTACGAATGTCGAACGTGAAATTGCAGCAGTATCAGCCGCTTTATGCTTGAAAACCGTCGAAAATTGGGTTCAGTGTCTGGTCTTCTTCAAGCGTTCCTCTGGTGGCCATGCAAAAGAAATCGAGTTCGATACATAATAGCATAGAATGTACCTTCACAGAAATAAAGAATTTAATTGACATCCCAAAACTTTCTGTTTTATTTAAAAAACTTTTATGGCGCACTTATTGAATACGCCGTTAGATAATGAAAAGTTCTACAACCTTTCTTTGAACAGTATTTTCATAGAACCTCAAAGAGTTTGTGAAAAATCAAAATAACCATGTTTTTGGTTTTTCATTTTTATCTCTTCCTATTTGTTATAAGAACGTCCAGTCCGTCTGTAAATACGCTTCCCTCAGTTAATGAGATAAATTTGATAAAATTTCTGCCAGTTTTCCATTTCTTTACTGTTTCGTTATTTCGCTCTTTTTCAGAATAACTTGTCAATTTTCATATTCTTCTTCTTTCCGAAAGCTTACAGCTAGTAGTACTTACGAAACAGACTTACAGTAATAGTAGTTTTTTTATTGAAATTTTCTATTTTTTTGCTGGTATTTTCGATCTTTAAAATTCACAATAAATGCGAAATTAAAAAAAAACATAGTAAATGCATTAATTCCTAATCACATCTCATAGAACACTTCGATGCTTTTTGGCATGCAACTACACGTTTTTCGTCACAAACAATGAGAGGCACTTACATGTTTTTGAAAACTTCTGCGTAAATCGTACAATCAGTTCATAAATGATCAATACTTCCGTCCATCTTGCAACATATATAAGTATCCAAACACAGAGATCTTCGCAGAGTTCACTATAAATTCAAAGGCTGACTATAAGCTCAAAAGTTTTTATTCTCTATAAAAACATTCCAGGATGGCGTCAGAAATAAAGTGGATACACATAATAGTTGGTGGCAAGTATATATTTTCCATAACTACCTATTTTCAAGGTCATATGGCAGAAGTATTGCAAAGGTAGGAAAATAATTTTGTAGAGAAAATTTTAGTTTCGATTTGAATATGCTTTGATAAATACTTTCCTTGTCCATTGCAAAAGCTCATTCTTAAACTTTAATTACAGTTTGTCTTCTTTTAAGTGTAGTCTCTAATACTTTTGGTAAGTCGGTAACTGATGACAAGCTGGCGCAAACCACTATAAGAAAGGCAAGATCAGCTCAGCCGCAGTATCCGAGGCAGTATCCGCCGCCGCGTCAGCAACAATATCCGAGGTATTCGCCGGACGATTTTTTGGGCCGCATAGAATATGACTTCAAGAAAGAGTATAATCGTCCGGGGTCACCATATTGGCATAGAGACATCTAAAAAGAAATAATATATTTAAAAAAAAAACGATCAAAGAATATAAGGCGATGAAGACTAACCTGATATTGAGGTAACTGCGTCAATGTGTACAGGAAAAGGCCAAACGCGAATGCGTAACTGTTTGACGGACGAACGAGTTATGGTAAATAAAATGTATAAATTTTGAATTAAGTTGTGAAAGACCAAAAAGGTAAAATAAATTACTCTATCTTTATATATATATGTATAAATCTTCTGACCGTGTGTTTGTAATTGAACTGCTCCTAAACGGCTGGACCGATTTCGATGAAATTTTTTGTGTGTGTTCAAGGCGATTCGAGAATGGTTTAGATTCACAATTTGGTCCATCGGAAAATATTTTTTTAAATTAATTTTTCATTTGTAATTAATTGCTAGTTTTGGAATGTTTGACCGATAGATTGCGCTATCATCGCAGTATCCAATATTCAAACCTTAAATTGGCGTAAACGTGAAATAAACAAAACGATGCCGAAGTAAAAGGCGACATCTGTAGACAAGTTTTCATAACGTTGAGAGAGTTGTTCGTTCTTAAGTAATAAGTTGGGTGATTCAATACATCTATGGGTAGCTATAACATTTTTTTCATACCTGCTAACTATTGCAGGGGGTATCTTGAGAGGCAATTTAAAATTGCAAAAGATCTGGCATAAAAAAAGAAAAAACGGCATTACTGAAGTGTTGATAAAAAAGTCTATTAAAATTTGAGATATACAGAAGTTTTTCCGAAGCCTTGCTAGCCGATTTTTTTGTCTTTCCACCGTTTCTTAACATGCAGTTCACCAGGCTGACAATCGATTGGACTCGATTGATTTCACTGATGCACAGCCCAAATTCAATAGTATTTTTACCCCAAAAACCAATTCTTTCTTAAAGCACGAAATGCTTTTTGATTCATTTTATACTATAATCTAACTAATAGA
Organism: Bactrocera tryoni; assembly: GCF_016617805.1. Classification (NCBI taxonomy): domain Eukaryota; kingdom Metazoa; phylum Arthropoda; class Insecta; order Diptera; family Tephritidae; genus Bactrocera; species Bactrocera tryoni. The sequence goes on along the minus strand of NC_052502.1, from coordinate 66,478,127 downwards.
AATCGAATAGATGGTATTAGTATTACTACCTATGTATCAGCCTATATATAAATAAATGGTAATATTTCTTAAGTGTTTTACGTTTTCATTTTGAACCGATTCGTAAGTACATATTTTTAATCGATTTTAGAGTGTGAACTTAACATAGTCGCCTTGACAGACAGTCAATGCCCAACTAGCCTCTGGCATAACCTAGCTGCCGAGTTGACATTCGTTGGCTGGATAAAAATCCAGCTCCTTTCCGGTTGCTCGTTTGGTTTGCTGATTCTCTTCCATACGGTGTTTGCGGGTCTTCGCCCCCTTTTCACTTATATTTGCTCTAACGGGCTTGATACAGTCCGGTGCATAGGCCTAAGGATTTAGTTGCGTTGGTGCGTCTTGTACCGTTTTCTGCACTTTTTTAGTTCCGGCGTAGGCTACCGATAATGTTGAAACACTGTACTTATATTTTCTGACTTAACGTTGCTAACGATATCTTGTTGAGTGTGCCGCGACACTTTAAAAGATCCACATCTTTCTCTGCTTTCTTCTTCAGAAATAACTCCTGGCTCGTAGAGTTGTGTTCATTTCCGGGATCTATTGTCTGTTTACACACCCAGTTTCAGGCATCTCTCGTTTCCCATCTGTAGCGGTGAGCGCAGAATCCTGGTTTGCCTTCTGAAAGCATTTAGCTCGTCGTCCGTTTGCACTTGTTGTTTTTGTTCTTGTTTGTTGTCTTAATTAATTTCGTAATTCATGTATCTCCGCTCGATCGTACGATTGCAATTTCATCTCTAAAGTTATCTGTGCATTTTAGACCACATGAGGGCTGACGAGAGACCTTATGGAAATTCGTGTTCAGAGCCAATCTATATCACTAGTCCGGATTATAATCAACCAACCTAATGTAGACGTGGTTTCGAACGTACATGAACACCTGTCATATCAGTGTCACTCTGTAGAAATGGAGGTAACAGCATGCCACAGCCTTCAGCCCAAATTGAACGTTTCCAAATCGTTGGTCAACTGCGTTGTTTAATTTTTTAGTATGTCGTCTGTGTGTTACTTCTGGTCGGGCGCTGCTTGTTTGATATTTATAGTTAACCGACGTCCTGCAGACCAGAAACTTTGACCCCGCTTGATCTGAGCTAAGTATTGAGAACTTCGACGGCTTTCGTTTGTAGCGTCTGGCGTCCGATTTTTGCTTACCTCTCAAGTAAAGATGGAATGCTTATTTGCTATGCTTGCAAATTTCGAGGCGAATGTTTCAGGCCTTTTAAACCGAACCTTCCTCTCCTGTCACTCTTGATCAGGAGCTGGTTATTGGGTATTAAGTAGCTGCTTAGGCCGTCAACATTTCGCCAAGCGGAACCCTTGGTGGGTTGAGTTTAGCCAAAACATATTTAGTAGTACTACAAAAACAACTTAAGAGATAATATTTCAAATCTCAAATGAATCCGCTTGAATTGTGTGAGAACTTCTTGCTCTTCAAATTACTCAAAACCTTCGTTTTATTAATCTCAAATCAAGCCAACTATAAAGAAGCGTAAGGAGGTTTTCATTTCGTGTCTGAAGAATATTTAGTAAATTTCAACTGGTCCGTAATGGGAACCACCATATTGTTTTGAACAATAGACTGTTTTTACTGCAAGTCTTAACGTGATACGCGTAAATGTCTAAGCATATTTTATTAAAAAGTAAATAATGAAAATATTTAATGGAGTCACATGTTTTTTGACGCAAACAATGAGCCCCATTAAAATGTTCGAACATTTGTGTAACTCAGCAAAAAGTCCTACTGATAAAAGTTCCAACAAATTTGTTATAAACAGACTGATATCACTATTTAAACAAATTTCAACGATGGCTTCACTGACAGTGTAGAACTGTCTCTATACTTCCAGATTTCCGGTCGATCTAGTACGAACTGGAATGGTACGAGTACAAACTCATGCATACCAGATAGTCCAGTCATTTAAGCTTAAATTAGGTAAGAACCTCGGATGTATGTACCTACCATATGTAGGTTTTCAGACAACTTTAGGGTGTCAATATACAAGTATTTACAGACAATAAATGGGTATATCTAATTCCGAGGTGAACTTACTATAATAACAGGACTAAGATGGTTAACAAAATATACTTCATATATGCGGTTGTTAGTGGTGAGTATTTTGTTTCTCGAAAATATTTGCTGGGGCTTCGGAATTATTTCTTCAAAAACATGTATTAATAAGATGAAATTTAGACCCAGAATGTTTCATAGTTAAAACCTACAGGACTAGAGCCTTCGGGTACTATTGTAACGTAGATGGAAGAATAAGATAGCAAAGGGCAGTGTAACTGGCGATCTATCCGCTTTTCTTGATTATTATTTACTAGTGGAATGGTAATATTCTTTCTTTATTATGTCATTGTAGCTTTGTTCATCATAAGCCACATCTCTGGTGCCTGTGGAAAATGCTTAAACTATGAAAATCAGTTAGAAGAAACATTACAAATCACCTTATAGCGAGGCACAAAGGGTACAGAAGAATATTTTTATGAACAAAATTTAGCAGCAGATAAAAACCAGAAAGTTGATTCTGATGTAGAAATAGAGATAGAAGTATAAAATGGCGACCACCACCAGCTGCCGTAAGAATCAGCAGAAAATCTGGAATTAATGGATGAGGTATTAAATTTGGATAGCTTTTTAACATCTCTTACAAAGAACTTAAAAGATGCAAGGTAAAACTGTCAAAAAGCGAAAACAGTTCGAATACAAAAATTATTTGCCGTTGGTAATATAAAAATTTCTTAGAATATTACAAGTTTTTACTAGACATAAATATTGTAAGTCTAATGAAAATGTAAGAAAACAGGAAATAAAAATAAGTCTGAAATGTGTTCTATGTTGCAAAGACGTTTACGTACTACGGTCGCATCGTGCTAATAAAAATATAAAGAAAAAAATACACAACAGTCGAAAAACGCACATTAAATGTTCATTTACTATTTGAAGATCACCTCTTTCAAATGTTAGCTGTGGCTACGTCTCTGATGGTCCAGCCGTTGAGCCCAATTTTCGTTCAAGCATTTTGACTGGTAACTGACGAATGACACGCGTGACATTTTGCTCTAAGCAACTTTATATATTCCCCCAGAAAATCTAACTGTGTAATATCACACGATCTTCGGCCAATCGACCAGCCTAAAACGTGAAATTATCTGCTCACCGAAGTGTTCTCTCAATAAATCCATTGACTGATAAAACCAAATGTCGCCGAGATCACGAGCTTCAATTTCTGGCATCAAATAATCGGTTATCATGACGCGATAACGGTCGCTATTGACCATCGTATCAGAAAACGCAATGAACCATTGTTTTTTCTGTATGAAATGGCAGCTCTGGAATCTCTTCAGGCTGCTCTTCGTACCGATTGAGGCAATTCACTTGTTAACATACCCACTTACCCAGAAATGGGCCTTATTGCTGAGCAAAATTTGTCTGGAAAACTTTGGATCTTCTTGGAACTTTTCAAGAACCCATAGCGCGAAGCGATGTCACTTGAGAAGGTCGAGCGGCTTCAGTTCTTGCACAAGCTGTATTCTGTATGCTTCCAATTTAAAATCTTTGACATAAAATGTCGTTCCATACGTCAGTCCGAGTTGGAATTTTGAAACGTTTGTAGAATATCTATTATCGTATGGTAGATCGTAGAAAACGTATTGTATTGGCTTAAAAATTCTTTGGCAAAACAATGAAACATCTTCAGTTATCTTCTGTTTTGCCAACTACGATCTTCTATGTATTCTCAGGAACGTAACATTAAAAGAGTATATTAAGTATGAAGTGATTATCGTGGTGTGGTATACTTATTCTTTCCGCCGTTTATTATTTGAGCTTATTATGGACGACAGCTCTCAGTTTTTTCATAACGATACAGTAATTGTTTTTTTTTTTGGCAAAAGCTCACCGTATATTGGTCCGCAACCATCTTATTCGCCAGGTTAGGCTTCTGGCGACTTCTGCACTTAGTTTTGACACGATTGTGGAGACAAAATCCGAATAGAAAAAGTTCTTGACTATACTCGTACTCGTACTATTTGAAAATTGCATCTTATCGATGGGGAGTATTTTAAGAGGATGAAATTGATTTGTAAGAATACGTAAAGAATGTAAATTTTTTAAGCAAACTCATCTTACTTTTTGATCACAGTTTAAATACTATAATTTCTTTTCTTTCCGTTGCTGCTCCCTTCCCTCTGACAACAAAGAAACCTAAAGCTTTTCAAAAACCATACTCTGTTTATGGGCTCTGACTTAGTCTCATTGTCTGCTGAATGCACTCACATGTTTAGCGGCGGTTAAAAAATCAGATAAGTATTTGAATTGTTTAAATGACACTATACTAGTCAGGTTATACTGCATACTGTATTTAAGGCAAATAACAGCGCGTTGACAGTTATTTTCCATCTGTCGAAGTGTACACAATATGAAGGCGAAATCTCTGTGCTTATCCGTCTTCATAGTGGGTAGGTATTAAGGATTCCGCAAGAGCAATGGAAGCTGGAAGTCCAACAATCAGTTCTATAGGAACTGTGTCTTAACCGATGGACTAATTTGTAAAGGAATAATTTATTAAAATATATAAAATTACTAACTTTTTTTCAGCGTTTCTTCTTGCCTCTGAGAAGCCAAGAGTCAATGGAATATTTTTACCTTTCGAGTTGCTAGGATTTGCTGCAAAAGAACTCAATTCTTTGATAACCGATGTATCTACTGGCGTCAGCGCTATTCTGTTACCAGAACGTTCCACAATGCGGCCGATTTCAAGGGAGAGTAGAGGAAGTCAAACGTATGTGGATACAAAAAATTTGCAGGTATCAGATACCACCGACGAAAATAAGAAGACGGCAAGTTCAACACTGAATAATGAAAGCGAAAATAAGAGTAATTCGCAGGAAACAGATAATTCCCAGAAAACAGATGTGACCGATGAAGAAAAGGAGACAAATAACTCGGCAGAAAAGAATGGAAGCGGAAGTAAAGAAGGCGAAGTTTCTGTGGAGACGGCTAATACGCAGAAGTCAGATAATACACACGAAGCAGAAAAGTCATCAGAAAAGCAAGAATCAATAGGAAAGATATTAGATTTGGATAATTTTTTGAAATCCCTTGTAAAGTACTTCAATGAATGCAAGTTAATACAGTCGAAAGGCAAACACGAATCGTATTCAAATGTAGTATGCCAATGGTAATATAAAATATTCTTCGAAGGTTACAATTCTTACTTCACACAAGTATTGTAAGTCTAAAGGAAGTGTAAGAGACGAGCAAATAAAAATAAATGAAGCACCTAAAGCTATTGAGTCTTACTTTATTTCAACGTTGCAACGGGTATTATGTATTGCGTTCGAAGTGTGGTTAAATATGTAAACTTAGGAGCCGGATTGTAGATCATAAAAGTCGCCGAAGTATGCGTCACACAGCTTTCTATATGATAGCGAGGCACATATCTTCGAAGTCCATCACCAGAAAATAAATGTTTCTTACATATCAATGGGACTATCATTTGTAGATGTAGTAGAACTAAACTGAAATATTACCACGGATGGCGAGTATCTGTGATCATGTTTGATAATTAATTCCGTTTATTTTACTGTTCGATCGTTAGGTAAAGTTCTAAAAATTTCAGCTAATAATACTAGTTCATTAAGAGAGTAAATTCAAAATCACATCCCAGGAAAACTTGATCAGTTATTTATTGGTATGCAACAACACGTTTCGTGACGCAAGCAATGAGCTCATTACATATTGGACTCTAGTGTCTAAATTTTTAGGAATTATGATACTTGAAAGCAATAAGATTCGCTAAAATCGTAAAAAATGTGACTATTTGTAGTAAGAGACATGAAAGAATTACAGCTTAACGATTTTTATTAGAAAATATCTTATTTTATAAAAGTTATAAGAAACAAGTAAGAAAGGGCTAAGTTCGGGTGCAACCGAACATTTTATACTCTTGCAACTTGCAGGTATCAAAGCCAGAGAAATACCTTACGATGTAAAACCTCAATCAGAGGATCGGAATCTAAGCAATTTCATATTCATATTCAATATTTCACCGTATATACAAGTACCTTATACACTGACCTACACATATAATATATTCGACATAAGATTTGTTAGAAAAACCAAAAACATTACACATAATCGGCCGGATGTTCGAAAGTCCTGGTAATGGTTATATGGTTGTTAGGTCAAGTTTTCGCCAAATTGAATCCATACCGTATGCTTATCACAACGCACAAGAAGATCAATCAGAAAATGAGAATACCAACGGGGTACCGGATAACAGAGTACCCGAAAATATCGATGGAGTCCAAAAATCCATGGGTAATCGGTGCGGTATGCGCAAATATTGATGAGACCCCTGAGAACATGAATGAGGTGCCAAAGAATATCGATGCGGTATGGCTGAGCAATGTGAGCATTAATGGAACACCACGGGAACATGGATAATATATCTCAGCATATTGGTGGGATACTTGAGAATATCGATAGGGCATGACTGAGAATCGATGTGACATTCGAAAACATCGATGCGTAATCTTCTTCTATATATTGGACTCAGGTAAGGACCTCGTATCGGGGGGCTTGAATAGTTGTAGTCCGATTCTGACAATTTTTGATTTAGGTTGCCTATTTTAAGCGAATTTTTGGAACAAGGTTTTATCTCGGGACATTGTTTGGTGCTTGATTTGCATACTAGAAAATGATGGAAATATTTCGAAATGAAGAACTTAGTCATACCCGAGAATATGATTCTCAAAACAGAAAATAAGTTTTCCAGGGCAGAGACGAATATTGGACTCTCACAACTGCCTAAGAATATAAAAGGTACCTATGAGTTTTTCAAATAAGTTAGGTTAGATCAGACCAAAAGCCGATACAAGAAGGATCTTACTTGGACAGCTTAGAAAGTGGGTTTCTTTTGGTACCTATAAACTTATAAAAACTTTAACGTAAGATTCTTATAGATCGACAAAGCGCTTTGAGCCTGAGCCTTTGAAATAAGTTGAATGTGGTGAACATACTTCTAGAGCGTTTTACGAATAATATGAAACGCGCATGTTTCGCCCAAAAGAACTGGAGTTAGAAGAATCTCCATACTATTTTAAGTAAGAAAAAGTAGTTACAGAAACAGTAGGTAAAAGACAGGCTGGATATAAAAATTTAACAAAAAATTTAATTGCGGTAGATACAGAAATTGAAAATAATTTTGAGAAATAATAGATGAGAGATAATAGACATGAGGCCACAGATCGGAAGTCAAGGAAATAGTGACTAGATACTAGATGAGGCCTGAACTCAGATACTAGAATTTAGATATCAGGAGTCAAACCCATCAACTCTTAGATAACAGGTAAGAGAAGCGCATACAGTAAGAACTCCTACAATTGTGGCAAAATGAACTTTTCTCGGGGCAAGTTGCACCTCACAGTCGAACAGAAACTGCGACGAAACAAGTAGTAGCATCACATTATAAACCTAAGTGCTTTCTATACAACAGTCAGGTACTTGATATTTGTGCATTTTTCTAGACCCCAATAAACTAGACTAGACGTTTCACATCAAAATAATTTTTAAAAATTATGGACCGTAAATGACCTCCATGCTCAGTCATTCATATGCGACACCTAATTAGAAAACTATGCATTGCGGCCTAAAGGGTCAAAGTCGAGATTATTGCCTCAATATATAGATTTCGTGGATTGCTTCAACTCAGTCAGATTTCTGGGTTTTTGTCTGTCCACCTCTTGCTTGACTTAATCACATAAAAAAGTGTAAAAAAGTGTCTGCCGGTACCAAACGCTATTGAAGGGGATACGTCTTCGGCGCAGTTCTGGGTAAAAACTCATTTAACATCTTTAAATAACGGTGTCCATTGACAGTTATTGTTACACCGTTTTCTTCAAAGAAGTATGGCCCGACAACACACCCTGATGGCACTATGCACCACACAGTGACTCTTTGGGGTGAAGTTCGGTCTAGTGGATTATTTCTGGATTTGATTCAGAATTCTATATTCGGCATCTAAAGTGTTTATCCGTTGAAATGACCGTCTGCTATCTCCAAGTTGCGCCTATAGGTTGCTTTTGGAGTTTCCTGAATCGGCGATGCATCAGCCGCGATAGTTTCTTGAATACGAACATACGGATCTCGATGATACGATCTTTTTGCGATACTTCCAAATTCGGAAAACATGTTTACCAAACTCTTAATTGTATAACTAATCTAATAATAATAATCAAATCTCGACTGGTACCGAAAACATTGAATATTTTGGAAAAAAGGCGTCGCGTTGAAGTGTGTGAAACGATGCTTTCCAGGGTGTCATGAAATGCATATAACTGGCGATGAGACTTGGATCTATGCTTGCGACCCCGAAACAACCGATCAATCGAGCTCAAAAATCAAGGTCATGTTGACTGCTTTCTTCGATTATCGTGGTGTTATGTATTATGAATTCCTTGCAACCGGTCAAACAATCAACAAGGAATGTTATTTGAACGTTATGCGTCGTTTGCGTAACGCTATCCGTCTAAAAAGGCCGATATTGTGGAAAGACAATTCTTGGTTTTTACACCACGATAATGCACCATCCCATACTGCCCTCGTAATTCGTGATCATTTCGCCAAAAACTCAACCCATATCGTTCCGCAACCACCGTATTCACCTGATCTGGCGCGGTGCGACTTCTGGCTGTTCGCCAAGCTCAAAAGACCGCTCCGGGAACACCGTTTTTATACGATAGAGGAGATTCAAGCCGCAGCGAAGACGGGACTGAAGGCCAGTTAAAGTTAACCGTCAACAAACTGATTGGACCTCAGCAGTGTAGTTTTAGGTCTGGAAAATTCAGAACTGACCTAATATTCAACATGCGCCGAGCTGAATCGAGAAGGCACAATCTTTTAGAAGAGTGTAGAGCTGCTGGTGTACGCCGATGAGTTTGATGTCATTCTCCCCAACGACCGCGCCATTGGTTCTGCTTTCGCCAGACTGGATAAGGAAGCGAAGCAAATTTGTCTGGTAGTAAACGACGAAATATCTCCTGTCATCAAACAAACAGTCGTCGCACTCCCCACTCGAAGTCATAAATAATTACATCTACCTTTTAACCAGTATTAACACCAACAACAATGCGAGCTTCAAAATTTAAAAATTTTAGCCAATATCGCATTCGATGGAACGTTGAGCTGTACGAGTTATACGATGACATTGACATACATAGCTGAGGGAATTAAGAGACAGCGGCTACGCTGGCTAGGTCATGTCGTCCGTATGGATGAAAACACTCCAGCTCTGAAAGTATTCGATGAAGTACCTGCCGGGAAAAGTAGAGGAAGGAGACTAGGTGGAGAAGGACCCAGCTTCATTTGGTATCACGAATTGGTGCCAAAGTGCGGAAAGAAGAAACGACTGACAGGTTATTGCTAACTCGGCTATAATCGCGTCAGCGATGTCTACGTCAGTAAAGAATATGAAGAAGAAGAAAAACATTTTTCTGTACGTTCTTAATGCAAATTAATACAAAGAAATCTAAACTTTTTCAAAAACCAATTCTTTTTATGAGCTTCGACGTAGTGTCATTGTCTACTGAATGCCCTCGCATGTTTAGTGACGATTAATACATCAGCAAGGTATTTGGATTGGAACCTATTGTTTAAATGACACTAGTTGACAAACCAAAATTCGTTCCGTAACACCGTGCTAAGACTTGATATGTGAATTGGGGAACACAAAGATATTGAGGAGATTGAAAATTATGGTTCTTCCTTTAGGTTATGACAATAAATTTGAATTTAGTGTAATTGGCACTAAATGAATAAATAAATCGCTAGTGTTAAAATTTATTTGCACTTTGTAAACTGTTTATACTACGTAGGTTGCTATATATATTTCTGGCCTAATAATGTAAATAGGCATATTTATCAACGAAAATGTTTTTTTTTGGTTTTTTTTTTGTTTTTATTATTTTTTTTTTGTCGATTGCTGTTTTGTTTCGGGCTCATACGCATAGATCAATGATTCGTCACCTGTGACGATCTTATAAACGTCTTTTGAAGCACCGCGATCGTATTTTTTCAGCATTTCTTTACACCAATCCACACGAGCCTTTTTTTGAGCGATTGTCAAATTGTGCGGGATCCAACGAGAACATACCGACAACTTTTTTACGGCCAGGTGTTCATGCAATATCGAATGTATGCTGGTGGGAGAAATGCATAGGCATGCCTCTATCTGAAGGTATGTTACATGACGGTCTTGTACTATCAGTTCACGTACGGCAGCGATGTTTTCTGGCACATCGCTGTTTTTGGATGACCTTCACGGAATTCGTCTTTGAGCGAGCGTCGGCCACGATTGAATTCGTTGTACCAGTTTTTCACAGTGCTATAGCATGCTGCTTCATAGCCACACAAAGATTTTAGTTCATCGATGCACTCTTGTCGCGATAATCCACGTCGAAAGTTGTGAAAAATGATCGCTCGAAAATGTTCACGAGTTAATTCCATTTTTTGGCCGAGATGAATTTTTTAATTCCTTGTAAATAAAACAATTCACGATTAAATGACAAAACGATCTGAGCGATGTTATGCTAAAAAATGTCAAACTTTCCAATGGAAATGTCAGATTGCACCTGGCGACACTTAGTGTTGCCCTAGGCCAGAATATATATAGCAGCCCTCGTAGATGCTGTATTTAAGGCCCTGCAAATAACTTATCGCGTGACAGTTATTCTCCAACTTTTGAACTGTACACAATATGAAGCCGACAACTCTGTGTTTATTCGTCCTCATGGTGGGTACGTATTAAAGCTTCCTCAAGAGCAGTCTACTTCTATACAAACTGTTTATTAACAGATGCACTAATTTGTAAATGAATAATTATATTAAAATGAGTTGCAAAATTTTTTTTGCAGTATTTCTTCTTGCTACTGAAATGCCCAGAGTTCATGGAGTCGGAATAGCTTTAACTTACCAGTTGTTACGCCTTGTTGCAAAGGAACTCAATCATCTGATGAGAGGTGCAGCTACTGGCACTAACGATATTCAGTTAGAACGTCCAGTGCAGCAAGTAGTAATTATTAACCTGAACAAACCAAAATTAATAGAGGAAGATAGAAGCGAAAGTGACAAAAGTCAATCGCTTGTGGATATAGATATTGCGCAGAAAACAGATGTTGTCGCTGAAGATATGGAGACGGCATCAGAAACACGTGAATTAATAAAAAAAAAGGTACGAAAATGGATCAGGGGTTTAAATCCCTTTCAGAGAACTTAAGGGGATGCAAATTAAAACAGTCAAAAAGCAAATACAAATCGTATTCAAATATAGTATGCCATTGGTTTTATAAAAATTTCTAATCACATTCATTTACTTCATACTGATACAAGTACTGTTAGTGTAAGGAAAGTGTAAGAGAAGAGTAAATAAAAATAACTGAAGCACCCAAAGCTATTGAGTCTTACTTTATTTCGACGTTGCAACGAATATTATGTACTACGGTCGAAGTGTGGTTAAATATATCAAATGAGGAACCGGATTGTAGATCATAAAAGCACACACAGCTAAAATGGGCTCACGTCTTTTTATACCCTGAACAGGGTATATTAAGTTTGCCTCGAAGTTTGCAACACGCAGAAGGAAGCGTAGGAGACCTATAAAGTACATATATAAATGATCAGTATGTCGAGCTGAGTCGATGTACCATGTCCGCCGGTCTGTCTGTCCGTCTGTATATATACGAACTAGTGCCTCAGTGTTTAAGATAGATATTTTTCAAATGTCATTTTCTCTTCAAGAAGCTTGAAAGCAATAGGATTCGCTAATTTCGCAAAAAATATGAAAATTGTAGTTAGGAACATGAAAGAATTTCAACTTAAAGATTTTTTTGACAGGATGTTATTTTACTATAAAGAAGTAACAAGCAAAAACATTGACGTTCAGCTGCACCGAAGATATCGAGGTTCTCTACATTTTATAGAAAAAAACACGGAAATTTGAAATTTAATCGGACATTTTTATTTTCATTCAAAAGAACATTCTATGCCATTTATTTTTTGAAGATTAACTTTTTCAAATATTGATCACGACTACGCCTCAGTGTGTCCATCCGTTGAGTTCAATTTTCGATGACTCGTTCGAGCATTTGGACTGTTAATGGCGAATGACACGCCTGATATTTTGATACTAAGCCTGGATCGAAGCGAGTCTTGGTTTAGACTTTACACATCTACACGGTGTGAAATCGCACGATCTTGGTGGCCAATCGACAGGTCGAAAACATGAAATTATCTGCTTACCGAATTGTTCTCTCAATAAATCCATTGATTGGTGCGATGTGTGGAAAGTGGCACTGTCTTGTTGAAACCAAATGTCGCCAAATAGTCGGTTATCATGGCGCGATAACGGTCGATTTTTGAACGTTCTTTAAGCGTAAGTCTTTTCATAAAGAAATGCCAAACAACACTGAACAAAAATAACAAGACAGCGTGACACAACTCACGCGTGATCTGTCAAAAAGAGGCTATTGAAAATAGAACTTTTACGTGGATCACCCGTTATCATTCAAAGGTGAATCTTTTGAACGTCGAAGAAAACGTCGACTCGTAAACATCATTTGGAAAATGTCGGTGCGGTACTTGAGCATATAGATGGAGTGTGCCTGACCATGGAGTACGCTATGTTTGAGTTTGGTGTCTCTGCAACACTAATACGGTTTGGCAAACTGTTGTTGAGCAATACCCAAATCTCCGTTAGGATCGGAAAGGATCTCTCCAAGCCTTTAAATATCAAACGAGGTTTCAGACGGAAGGTTTCCTTCAACCCACTCCTGCGGCAAATAATTCGAGCTGCAGATCTGAATAGGGAAGGAACAATTTTCTAAAAGATTGTACAACTGCTGATGTACGCCGATGACATCAATACCAGCGACCATAACAACCGCGCCTTTTGTTCTGCTTTCTTCAGGTTGGAAAAAGAAGCGAGTTAAATGGGACTGGTGGTGAATGTGCGCAGGACGACGATGTATGGTCTTTTGCGCATTGACAACGTGGAATACCGCAGTCGATGGAACAATGAGTTGTACGATATATGCGGCTACACTGGTTAGGTCATGTTGTCCGAATGGATGAAATCACTCCAGCTCTGAAAGTATTCAACGCAGTAACCGTCGGAGGAAGCAGAGAAAGGCGAAGACCTCCACTCGGGTGGAAAGACCTGGTGGGGAAGGAGCTGGCTACATTCGGAATCTCAAATTGGCACATTCCAGACGTCATTCAATGTTTTCGAAACGTTTTTAAGCGCAAGAACAATGGAGTTATAGCTAATTAGACTATATAACATATACGAGTATAACTTTGCTTTCAAGCGTCTGACAACTGCTGGTACATAATTTTACAATAATACATTTTTACAATAATAAGCCTGTTCTGTTTATGAGCTTCGACGTAGTTTCATTGCCTACTGAATGCCCTCCAGTGTTTAGTGGCGATAAAAAAAGTAGCAAGGTATTTGGATTGGAACCTATTGTTTAAATGATACTAGTTCACAAAATTTACGAACTGAGGAAATATTAATGGAAAGCAAACCAAAGTAGGCTGAAGAAAAGCACCAAATAGCGTTAGTTAGATCCTTTCCAGATGCTGAGTATTAAGGGGTATGAATTTTTGACTTTATCTTTGGTTTGCTTTGCAAAAAAATTGAAGCTCTCTTAACTGCGTTTAAAATCTGCATTGATGCTTTGAATTGCCCGAGCAGGAGCAAGGGTAAGGGTATTGTTCCAACTATGTACATTCAATGACATCAGGGGGCCTATTCTGTAACTCGATTCGAAAATGTATTCTATTCGAAATTCGGATCTACTATATCATTATGCGAAAGTTGTGCCACCCTGTGCCAGAACAAATACGTACAATTTTCGTTTTTGCTTTCTACAACTCAAAAGCTAACGAATATTTTATTCGAAAATTGGCTTGAAAATCAGAAAATCGAGTTATAGAATATAAAAAATCCGAATTCGAGAAAATTGTTTTTCGAATCGAGTTACAGAATAGGCCCCCAGGGGTAGGTAAAAAGATTTAAGCTCACATAAAGCTCAGACTCAGTATTTGTATTTATAAAACTATGGATTTATATCGGAAAGCAAAACAAAGTCACAACTTGAAAATTTTTAGGCAGTTGGTAAACAGATCACTTGCAGAACTAATTACACCGACAAACGCAAAGATATTGTGGAGATTGAAAATGATGTTAAGGGTTAACATGTGGTAAGGGGGTTAGCATGTGGTAATAAAACGAAATTTGCTTAAAACACCTTTTAAATCGTAAAGCCTATGTAACCATTTAAGGCTCAAGCGGTGCACCGAAAATCCTGTCAGTACTTCAGCTCACTGATTGACATGATGATCTTAAACTGAGCTTTCTATGCTATTCCTTATGGACTTATAATGTACAAGGTCTGTCGCAAACGAAAAAGAATATTTAAATATAACTGTTTCTGGTGGCGCCACCTATTGGTGGGTATATGAAATAAAAAGTTTGATCTCTTGTTGACATTTGACCTATGTGACGATCAGAAGTCGGGCCGGCCAAAATCAGTGATTCCAAAACAATATTGAAAAAGTGCAGGAATTTATTAAGAATGAGCCGAAATCTTCTTTGCGTTACATGGAAATGGAGTTAAATATCACCAAAGGCTCCGTTCATCGCATTTTGATAGATAAATTGTGTCTACGGAAGGTGTAATCCAAGTCTGTTCCGCACAAATTGACTGAAGAGCAAAAATTGCTACGAATCCAACACTGTAAGGATTTGATTAAGGAGTCGAGAAAGGACATAAACTACAAATATTCGATTGTAACTGGTGATGAAACGTGGTGCTTTCAATATGGTCCCGAAACCAAATGTCAAAGTGCCGAATGGAAGCATCCAGACGAGCCATCATCGAAAAAAGTCGTCTTCAGAAGTCAAAAATAAAGACAATGCTGATTTGTTTTTACGATTCCGAGGGTATTGTACACCGAGAGTTCGTCTCACCTGGCCAAACGATTAATGCTGTGTTTTACCTTGGTGTTATGAAGCGTCTTTTGTCACGCATTCGTCGTGCTCGACCACAATACTGTGAGGCAGGGCCCTGGTGCCTGTTGCACGATAATGCGCCGTGTTATCGGTTGACGCTTGTCACTGATTTTTTGACAAAAAACTCCATATTAACCATTAATCACTCACCCGACTCACCTGATCTGGCACCCTGTGATTTTTACCTATTTGGAAAACTTCATTTGCCCATGAAAGGACACTGGTTTCAGGACATTTCAGCTATCCAAAAGGCGACGACCGATATGCTCAAGAGCATTCCGAAAAATGACCTCAATCACTCATTTGAAATGCTAATTGACCGGACTAAACGCTGTATCGAAGCACAAGGAAACTACTTTGAATAAAAAAAATTTAACTTTTGAAAAATATTAATTCTTTGTTGTTTTTTTAACAGTCCTGTATCTTTTGCGACAGACCTTGTATTAATGTGATTTTTCATTAGATATCCAAGTACTATTAATCTGCGCTAAGTAAGTAAGTGAGCACGTGTTAAAAAACTATTTACAATTTGTAGACTGGTTATGCTGGATTCTGTATTTAAGGCACTACAAATAACTTATCGCTTGACAGTTATTTTCCATCTGTCGAACTGTTCACAATATGAAGCCGAAAACTCTGTGTTTGCCGTTCCTCATTGTGGGTAGGTATTAGCGGTGCCTTAAGGGCATTGGAAGCTCGAAGTCTACTAAGCAGTTCGAAGGAAATTATTTTTCAATTGACGAACTAATTTGCAGATAAATATTAATATTAATTTAACTTGCAAACTTTTCTTTACAGCGTTTCTGTGTGCCTCTGAAATGCCAAGCGTCCAAGGAATGAATTTACCTAACCATTTGCTGAGCCTTGCAGCAAATTAACGATATTCTGTTCGAACGCTCCACAATGCGTCCATTTAAGATTGCCGTAAACAATCCAACAGAGGCAGAAGTGAAATTGCAGATATTTCACAGAAAACAGATGTAACCGACGTAGATAGCGCAACGGAGAAGTTGGCAGAGAAGAATGGAAGCGCAAATGGAGATATACCGCAGGAATTATCAACATTGCTGGAAAAGGTATTAAATTGGATAAGTTTTTTAAACATCTTAAAAAGAATTCAAAGCGACACAAAGTAAAACCGTCAAAAAGTAAACACAAATCGAATACAAAAATGGCATGTCATTGGTAAAATATCAATTTTTTTAAATATCACAATTTTTACTACACAAAAGTGTTGCAAGTCTAATGAAAGCGTAAAGTAAGAGTAAATAAAAATAATTGAAACGCCTAAAGTTATTGAGTCTTAATACATTTTGGCGTTGCAACGTAGATTATGGTCTAAACTATATAGAATTAGAGCCAAATTGCAGATCGTAGAAGCCGGCACAGTAAGTATCAAAGAAGTACATCAAGCATTTTGGCTATGATGATGGTGAAGTTGTCTTATATGTCAGTGGGATTATTTTTAGTTGATCCAGTAATACTGCATTTAAAATAATGCCACAGATAGCGTGTTTTCATATACATATGTGACCTGGTCTACGAAAAGGGGGCTTAGGTGTCAAAAAAAAGGAGAACAATTAATGAGATAACGAGAAACTGACGATTATTTTTAACAGCTTTTCCCAGAAAACTAGTTTTCACACCTAAGCCCCCTTTTCGTAGACCAGCTCACATATGATAATCAATCCCTCAATATCAGGGTTTAATCTGCTATTTGAACGTTAGGTTGAGTTCTAAATTTTATGGATAATAATGCCGTTGCATTAAGCGAGTAAATTCCTAATCACATCTCAGCGAAACTTGAGCGGTTATTTATTGGTATGCAATAACACGGCTTGTGCCACAATTAATGAGCTAATTACGTATTGGACTCCCCTGTCGAATGTTTAAGGGGTCCCGGTAGTCTAGAACCCTCAAATTCAGGGTGTTTTCAAGATTTTTTTTAAGGTTTAAAAAAGAGTAATCGATTTAAAATTTTTACAGTTTATTTATACACTTATGAAAAGTACAAAAATATTTTTTTTGTTAAATAAAATAAATTTTAACAATATTAAAAATGGCGTCCAAAAAAAGCTATCTTGAAAAATTACTCCCGGTGTCGTTGTTGATTTTGAATCTTCAGAACATCTGAAACATAAAAACCAAATAAATTACACTGGTTTACAGTGCATTTGTTGCCGAAGAAATTTTAGCTGTTGCTGACTACATATAATATGCTATTTCCAAAAATATAATTTAAATATTTTTATCAGCTCTAGTTTCAGAGTTTCAGCTATGTAAGTATTACACAGAAAAAAACATGTATTTATTAAGAAAAATTTTATTAAGAAAAATAATTAATCATTAAGTTCTAAAAAACTTCGTTTTAAAGCTCTTCTCCGATGTGTAGACTTTGGAAAATGACGTACTAGAGACCAACAATAATCAGACATCATATTTGTATCCCAGAAACCCTGATAGCGCTCTACCACGACGCGTAAGTCTTGAAGCATACGCTCTCCCTGCTCTTCGCTCATATCTCATAAATTTTCCGGAAACCTCTCTAGGTGACTATGGAGAAAGTGGAGTTTTATACTCATATTGCATCCCAAATTTTTTAATTGTAGCAGAAGGTCCTCTACAAGTTCAATATAATTTTCAGATTTTTTATTTCCGAGAAAATTCTGCATCACAGATACGAATGCTGTCCAAGCCTTTAGTTCTGACTCAGTCATAGAATTTTTAAATTGAGTATCTTTCGTAAGCTGTCTAATTTGGGGGCCATCAAAAATGCCGGCTTTAATCTTTTCCATAGTGAGCTGAGGAAATTTTTGGCAAATGTAAGAAAAGCAGTTCCCATCATTATCTAATGATTTTACAAACTGTTTCATGATGCCCAGTTTTATATGCAATGGAGGAAGGATAATTTTGTTATGAGCTACTAATGAATTGTGGACTATATTGCGCTTTCCAGGCTCCATTTTTTCTCTCAAGGGCCAGCTTTTTCTCACCCAATGCTCTTGTTTAGCTCTACTGTCCCAAAGACATATAAAACAGCGAAACTTGGTATAACCACTTTGTTGACCGAGAAGAATGTTGACAATTTTTAAATTGACACAAATTTGCCTGCCACTCATGGTCATTGTATTTTATTTTGTTCAAGACTAGCGAAATGTTACAATATTCCACCTTTAACTTTGTACTGTGGGCAATAGGTACCCGTATTTATTTCCATTATGTGATAGAATACTTTTAAGGCTACGTTTTGAGCTATCAATGAATAAACGCCAGTCGTTTGGTTCGTATCGCTTCAAGCCCAATCGTTCAAAAAAAGGCTCGTGTGGATTGGTGTAAAGAAATGCTGAAAAAATACGATCGCGGTGCTTGAAAAGACGTTTATAAGATCGTCACAGGTGACGAATCATGGATCTATGCGTATGAGCCCGAAACAAAACAGCAATCGACCGTGTGGGTCTTCCAAGACGAGCCAAATCTAACGAAAGTTGTTCGTGGAAGAAGCACTTCGAAGCAAACGGTCGCCAGTTTCTTCGGCAAAACTGGTCATGTGGCTACTGTTCTGCCTGAGCAACGTAGGACGGTCAATTCTGAGTGGTACACCACCATTTGTTTGCCTGAAGTCTTCGGAGAAATTCGAAAAACGAACAAGAGAAGAAATATATACAGCAGCCCTTGTAACAGGCTAACAATTGGAGATAAGTTAAGCTTCTTGGGACTAATTTTATACAGGAAGTTTTCATGGAAACTGAACTCAGACTTATATACCAGAAAAGCCTTTCGTCTATCAGAGTACTGCTGCGTGCTCCAAGCGATGATCACAGCAATAAATGAAATATTCATGAAGTGGAAACCATAAAACATTTTCTATACAACGGCGAAGCTTTATATACGAAAACGACTGCAATCAGCGGGAGAGAGTTTCTTGATGACATTTCTAGTATCTGTGAGATAGTTTATCTAACAATCTCATTACAGCTTTCCTCCTCCCCTTTCAAATCCACAGCAGTGTTGCGCGATGAACAGTCTAAAAAAGATGACATCAATGAGGTTCCCAAAATTATTAACAGAGTAACCAAGAATAACATAAAGTATAATATTTCTGCTGTGCTACTTTTTCCTTGTAAGAAGTTATGCTTACTTCGTTCATTAAAATAACAAGGGTATAGGGTGGGATTGAGGAACATTTCTAAGATATCCCACATCTTAACCGGGATATAACAGATCAATTGAAAAGTCCCCGGTCTACCAAAGCAAACACACTTTTTAGGCAAAATGCTTCCAACTTTTCGCTACCATTTTTGTAGCACGATTTGTCCTTTGCTTTAAAATAAGCCTCTGAGAGCAGGAAATAGCCGCTGATGGCCTGATCTGGAGAATACGATACATGCAGAAGCAATACGAACCCAAATTCGTGGATTTTTGTCAGCGATTTCGGTCGGTCATTCCTTTCTAAGGTATTCAATAAAACTTATCCCATGCTCATCCCAAACTTTAGAAGCCATAACCTTGCTAGCCGACTTTTGCGTTTTTTCACGCTTTGGAGTGGGTACATCGTGTGCAGTCCATTCGTATGACTTACGAATGTGCTTTGAAGTAAAATGATGGAACCAAGTTGCACTGTATTGTCACATATTGACGCAAAAGTATGGGTTTATTACGGTTGAATGTGTCCAAACACTGATCCGTAAAATCGACCTGACAATGTTTTTGGCTAAAAGTGCTCTAGTGTGGCACCCGCTTTGCACAGAGTTTTCTCTTACCCAAATATTCGTGAATGATATAATGTAGATATTCAGTTAATATTTTAGAATGCCTGATATCTCAAACCACTTTACTTTATAGTCATCTAAAATTACTTGGTGGACTTCGATATATTTCGATATTTTCGTCGGAATCGACCTTTTTTGAACGTCCACTGTGTCTTAGATGGTTATGTTGATGGTTGATTTTCCTGGGGTAATGTTCGGAGGAATTAAGAAGAATGTTCGGAGGATGGAGCCATGTGTAGAAGTTCACGCAAGCGAGGCTCAAGCAGTTCCCGACTTTTGGTCTTAGACCAAGTATCCTCTGGTATCCATTTGAAGGAGAATGAGAGACCCCCGTTTAGATTCGTTTATTTTACCTTCCCTAATTCAAGCTTATTTTTTGACATCTGACAACTGCTAAACATTATTTTACATCACCCGAATCAACAAATGAATCTAAACGTGTTCAAAAATTCTATTATGTTTCCAAGCAAACTTAGACTTAGAATGCCTTAACACGTTTTGTGGCGATTAAAAAATTAAAAAGTTACGTATTTGGTTTGGTTTAAATGACACTATTTAACAAAATTTACGAACTAAGGAAATCGAAACGGAAAAAACCAGAGTAGGCTCAGGAAAAATACCAAAATGCGTTCGGCAACACTTTTCCAAGATACTGAGTATTTTCGATTTTTTCTTTCGTTTAATTTCCACAAAAATTTAAACTTGCGTATTTGCGAACTCTATCTATATTGGCGACATAAAATGCCCGAGCAAGAGTGGGACTGACAATAATTTTCCAGCTACATTCGGAAAAGAAAAGGGATGGGTAAAAAGGGTTTAGCTCACATAAAGTTCAGACTTAGTATTTGTATTGATAGAATGGGAGATCTATATTGGAAATAGAATAAAAAGAGGGAACAAAAGAAGTATTTACACCACGAACATAAAGATATTGTGGAGATTGAAAATTATGCTTATCCCGTTAGCTTGTAGCAACAAATTTGAAGTTAGCGTAAGCCCAGATTAGTTTTTAACCTCTTGGTAACCAGGTAAAGTTCAAGCAGTGTTCCAAAAATAAGGTCAGTTCTTCAAATTAATGCGAGAATAGAAAACCTAAGGGGAATTTTCTATGCTATTCTCACATAGAGTCTTAATATACTATTGTGAATTTACCTTAGATTTCCAAGTCCTATTAATTTGCGGTAAATAATAAAATAAGCTCGTGTTAAAAATTATTTACAATTTGTAGACTGATTAAACTGGATTCTGTATTTAAGACAAATAATTTATCGTTTGACAGTTATTCTCCAACATTTGAACTGTACACAATATGAAGTCGCAAACTCTCTGTTTATCTGTCCTCATAGTGTGTAGGTATTAGAGATTCCTCAAGGGCATTGGAAGCTGGAAATCTACTAAGAAGTTCGAAGGAAGCTCTTTCTTAACTGTTGAACTAATTTATAGAGAAATAATACAAAATTAGTAGTAAACTTTTCTTTCCAGCTTTTCTTCTTATCGCTGACATCCCAAGAGTCCTCGGAGTGAGTTTAAATTACGAGTGGTTAGGTCTTGCAGAAAATGTACTATTGGATTTGATAAGAAGTATAATTAATTCCATTAATTATATTCTGCAAGGACGTCTCACACCTCAGATGATTGAAGAGAAGATTGACGTAAGCAATCTACCAGGGAAAGATGGTAGCCAAAGTAGAGAAAGTAATTCGCAGGAAACCGGTACCACCGACGAAAATAAAGAGACGGATAACTCGGCAGAGAAGAATGGAAGCGAAAGTGGAGGTAAGACCGAGGAAGATAAGGATACGGATAACTCGGCAGAAAAGAATGGAAGCGAAAGTGGAGGTAAGACCGATGAAGATAAGGATACGGATAACTCAGCAGAGAAGAATGGAAGCGAAAGTGGAAGTAAGACCGATGAGGATAAGGATACGGATAACTCGGCAGAGAAGAGTGGAAGCGAAAGAGGAGGTAACACCGATGAAGATAAGAATACGGATAACTCGGTAGAGAAGAATACAACTGAAGGTGGAGATAATTCGCGGGACACAAAAGAATCATCAGAAAATCGTTTGTCAACAGTAATAAATTTGGAGAATTTTTTGAAATCTCTTACAAAGAACTTAAAGGGATGCAAGTTAAAACAGTCGAAAAACAAAAACAAATCGAATACAGAGATAGTATGCCGTTGGTAATATACATTTTTTATTTCACACAAAAATTGTAAGTCTATTGAAGGTGTAAGAGCAGAGTGAATAAAAATAATTGAAGCGCCTAAAGTTATTGAGTCTTAATTCATTTCGACATTGTAACGAAGTTTTTGTTTTATGGGCGAAGTGGAGTGAGGAGGTTTTAGAAATTTTAAAAGTTTTTAGAATATCAACCAATAGTCTTTTTTTAAATAACAATGGGGTTTTTTTTAAATAACAATGCGCCCGACAGATAAAGCTGGAAGTCTTTGTTTTGACAAAAGATCTAATAAAGCAGGCAATCAAAGAAATTGATAACTCAACAAGATGTGAGGTAGAGATGTAAAACGGTATAGGAAAGACTCAAAAATGGCCTCCCAATGTAAGTTGTTTTTCATTATGCTCGAGCTAGATCGGAGCGTCAGATTCTTCAGGCCGCTCACCTGTGTGATATACTTTTTCAAACAATTAACAATTAAGAGAGAGTAAGAGATTATGCGTTAGACAAACCAACAAATAATCCTTTGATTGCACAGTTCGTTGTATAAAAAAAACTACGGTATACCTATCTTCTAAAGGATAATAAGAAGACCCGTTAGGCTTTACTGAAACTTTACTTACGCCTGAAACTGTACTGAACTCAACTATATCTACCCAGCCTTCTAAGCAACTACATGGCATGTGTTAAGGATCACATTTCTTAGCCACAACATTATCGTATTAGGAACAGTGTTCGCTGTTCACTGTTGTGGGAACCGACTACTATCGGCAGATTGCTTGCTTTGAATATATAAAGAGTCTTTGTACTTGGCTTTTTATTACTTAATTCTGAAGACAAAGCTTTAATCTGGTTAGTAAACAGCTATTATTCGATAGCGATTAGTATTTATAAGCGTTCTTGTTTCATTGTTTGGTCACGTCCCCACTCGAAACTGAGCGATATGCAAAAACACGCCAGTCTCCATTTAATAAAGAAGGCAAGTCATAGGGTCCGATTCTATTTTTCCTCCTACACTGAAATACCGAAATTAATTTTTTACTGCAGAGTTTCTGAAATCAATTTGTACTGCATATGAGCATGGCATTATGAGCTTGCCACGAAGTCTGTAAACCCCAGAAGGAAATGTCAGCCCAGCGTGAGTCGCTTAGTTATGCCCAAATAACTGTCCCTCTGAATATAGTTTCAGATATCGATCTGAAATTTGTCATAATCACCGATATTTGACTACTATAGCATATAGCTGTTGGCTAAAATAGGACGGGTCCATTGTCCGCTTATGCACAATAATAGTTCAGTTCGATTCCAAGAATTAGATACAGGTTTAATATTCAGCCAAGTATAATCTTTGGGTCCAAAGCGCAAGTGCTAAAGATGACACTGGTTAGGTTATGTTTATCTGCTGGCCAAAAAGCCATATCCCAGTTTAGGTCCTTTGCGATACCAAATGGAGTGCAGTTACCAGATCCATAAGGAGTAGTCATGCTTTAGGATCCCAGCGCTTGACGTGAATACTATGTGGCCTTACTATCGATCCCTCCTCCAATGTATCATGCTGTGGGGCCCCAAATACTTACAGCTTAGTCTTGTCAATGCGGGACAAGTACACAAGAGAAGGTCCATTGTTTCCCTGGTATCTTGCTTTAGACATTTCCTGCAGCCTTCTCCAACAAGAAGTTCCATTCTGCGGGCGTGTGTTGCCACCAGATAGTGACCAGTTAGTACTCTTCTATTGAGTGCCAATAAGAATTTCGGTTCCAAAATAATATTAAACTATGTAGAACAAAGAACTTCTGATTGTTTAAAAAAAAAATATTTTAAACTGGGCCATAGAACTTGGATGAAAGGAAAAGAAGTCTGAAAATTGGATGTTTGGCAGACATTTAAAAAAAAAATAAAAATTTCAGTGAAAATTTCGCGAATTTTTTTCTCAAATAGTTGAAATGGAAAAAAAACCTCGCCCAAGTCTTTAAGAATTGTATCTCAAAGGCCTGTGTAAAACGAAGATCGGTTGAGTAGTTTTTGAGAAATTTTGCCATCCGACTTCGAAAACACAGTTTCGAGGAAAACGTGTTTAAAAACGGCGCACTGAGCCTATCTTCGAAACTTTTACTTGGATCAACTTGAAGATAGAGGCAATATTCTAGAGGTGTCGTAGAATTTACTAAGATAAAAAAAAATCGATTTTTGAAACCCGTAACATGTAAGCCCTTATAAGGGGTTCGAAAAAATGTGTTTTTTGTTAATTTTTTCTGGAGAGGCTTTCTATTGACTGTGTACAAAAAATATATTAACATTTAGCGAATTTTACGTATTCTACGAAATCATATTTTATTAATAAACTATTGGGCTCCGTGTTTTATGGAGAAGATCTCCTGAAAGTCTTCCACAAAAGGGTGTTTTGCGGTGAGAAAGATATCTCTGATCGAAAAGAATTACTTTTAGTATAGATAAATACAGGTAATGGCAACATATTAATAGTTCAAAATTTGATTGCAGACAAAATGCCGGCTTCCTAACAAAAATAATCCTTTTTTGCACGAAAATTTACACTTTAAAGTGACAGATAACCTACCAACTTTGAATACAATTTAATAGAACAAATTAGAGCATAACCGGTTTTCGATCATAACGGATACGACACAGGACATATCGAAGGTGGATCAGCTAAGTACTGTTACGAGTACTACGTTAAGTACTACGAATTGATATGGAAATAAAAGAAGTGCTAGGCTTCAAACATGGCGCAGTAGATTTAGTCAAGCAAGTGACAACATTATTTTTATTCGACAAAAATATTGACTTAAAAATTGTGTGGGGAAAGGCTATGATAGAGCCAGTGTGTCTATAATGGTGTACAAAAACATATTAAGGATATTCAGCCAAACGCAGAGTACGTACATTGTGCCACTAATAACTTAAATATGGTGATAAATGATGCCGTTGGCAGTTGTGTGGAAATACAGATTTTTTTCGCAGGATTACAAGATTTAAATAACTTTTTCGAAAACAGCATGAAACGTTTGGATCTACTGTCAAAAATCACTGGCAAATCGGACACTACTACTACGGAGGCTGCTATATATATTTCTGGACTAGGCAACTCTAAGTGCAATCTGACATTTCCATTGGAAAGTTTGACATTTTTTAGCATAACATCACTCAGAACGTTTTGTCATTTAATCGAGAATTGTTTTATTTACAGGGAATTAAAAAATTCATCTCGGCCAAAAAATGGAATTAACTCGTGAACCTTTTGTCAAGCGATCATTTTTCACAACTTTCGACGTGGATTATCACGACAAGAGTGCATCGATGAACTAAAATCTTTGTATGGCTATGAAGCACCATCCTATAGCACTGTGAAAAACTGGTACAACGAATTCAATCGTGGCCGACGCTCGCTCAAAGACGAATTCCATGAAGGTTGTCCAAAAACAGCCGTTGTGCCAGAAAACATCGATGCCGTACGTGAACTGATAATGCAAGACCGTCATGTAACATACCTTCAGATAGAGGCATGCCTATGCATTTCTCCCACCAGCATACATTCGATATTGCATGAACACCTGGCCGT
Source organism: Bactrocera tryoni (assembly GCF_016617805.1). Taxonomy (NCBI): domain Eukaryota; kingdom Metazoa; phylum Arthropoda; class Insecta; order Diptera; family Tephritidae; genus Bactrocera; species Bactrocera tryoni. The sequence continues at coordinate 66,452,487 of NC_052502.1, read as the reverse complement.
AAAAAAGTTCTCGGTTTGTTCTCGTTGGATCCCGCACAATTTGACAATCGCTCAAAAAAAGGCTCGTGCGGATTGGTCGCGGTGCTTCAAAAGACGTTTATAAGATCATCACAGGTGACGAATCATGGATCTATGCGTATGAGCCCGAAACAAAACAGCAATTGACAAAAAAAATAAAAAAATAAAAACATTTTCATTGATAAATCTGCCTATTTTACATTATTAGCCCAGAAATATATATAGCAACCTACGTAAGATTCATTTTAGCCAGAAATATTCTCTATAAAATTGATATGTTTAAATTCAGTTGGATTTCAAATAAATTCAACGAGACAGTGGAGACAATATGATTTCACCAACAGGTTGTTTTGTTTCTTTGTTTCTTTTTTTTTC